>NW_026263056.1:0-164400 GCF_947179515.1 Apodemus sylvaticus | reverse complement strand
CTCACGATGCGGGATTTCCTTAAAACGAGGTTTGCTGACAAATTTTGACGAAAGAAAATTGTCCTGTGGGTTCTCTTTTGGGGCTACACGTTTAGACGTACAAGCCACACCAAATCTTTTCCAGTAAAAACGTGTTGTTTAGGAGATACAAGCTAATTTTGTACGATGCTTTAATACATCTCGTAAAGTTTAAGTGTTTCCAATATGTACGCTTTCGTCTTTACTCAGCAACACTGTACTTCCTTATAAAGTGGTATTCTTAACTATTCTTTCAAGAGAAAACTCTCCTGTGCGTTCTCTCTTGAGGCTACATGCTTAGACATACACGCAACACCAAAGCTTTTCGAGTTACAATGTGTTGTTTAGGAAAAACAAGATAATTTCGCACGATGCGGGGTTTCCTTAGTACGTGGTTTTCTGACAAATTTTGACCAAAGAAAATTCTCCTGTGCGTTCTCTTTTGAGGCTACACGTTTAGCCGTACACGCCACACCAAATCTTTTCAAGTTACAAACTGTTGTTTAGGAGATACAAGCTAATTTTTTTACGATGCGTTATTTCTGCTCGTAAAGTGTTTCCAATAAGTACGTATTTGTCTTTACTCTGCAACACTGTGTTTCCTTATAACGTGGTATTCTTACATATTCTTTCGAGAGAAAACTCTCCTGTGCGTTCTCTTTTGAGGCTACATGCTTAGACATACACGCAATACCAAAGCTTTTCGAGTTACAACGTGTTTTTTAGGAAGAACAAGATAATTTCTCACGATGCGGGATTTCCTTAAAACATGGTTTTCTGACAAATTTTGACGAAAGCAATTTGTCCTGTGGTTCTCTTTGAGGCTACACGTTTAGATGTACATGCCACACCAAATCTTTTCGAGTTACAACGTGTTGTTTAGGAGATACAAGCTAATTTTGTACGATGCTTTATTTCATCTCGTAAAGTTTAAGGGTTTCCAATACGAAAGTATTTGTCATTATTCTGCAACAGTGTACTTCCTTATAATGTGGTATTCTTACATATTCTTTCGAGAGAAAACTCTCCTGTGTGTTCTCTTTTGAGGCTACACGCTTAGACATACACCCAACACCAAAGCTTTTCGAGTTACAACGCGTTGTTTAGGAAAAACAAGATAATTTCACACGATGCGGGATTTCCTTAATACGTGGTTTTCTGACAAATTTTGACCAAAGAAAATTCTCCTGTGGGTTCTCTTTTGAGGCTACACGTTTAGACGTACACGCCACACCAAATCTTTTGGAGTTTCAATGTGTTGTTTAGGAGATACAAGCTAATTTTTTACGATATGTTATTTCTTCTCATAAAGTATTTCCAATAAGTACGTATTTGTCTTTAATCTGCAACACTGTATTTTCTTATAACGTGGTATTCTTACACATTCTTTCGAGTGAAAACTCTCCTGTGTGCTCTCTTTTGAGTCTACACGCTTAAACATACATGCAACACCAAAGCTTTTCGAGTTACAAGGTTTTGTTTAGGAAAAACAAGATAATTTCGCACGATGCGGGATTTCATAAACGTGGTTTTCTGAATATTTGACGAAAGAAAATTCTCCTATGGGTTCTCTCTTGAGGCTACACGTTTAGACGTACACGCCACACAAAGTCTTTTCGAGTTACAACGTGTTGTTTAGGAGATATGAGCTAATTTTGTACGATGCTTTATTTCATCTCGTAAAGTTTAAGGGTTTCCAATACGTACCTATTTGTCTTTACTCTGAAACACTGTATTTCCTTATAACGTGGTATTCTTACATATTCTTTTGAGAGAAAACTCTCCTGTGTGTTCTCTTTTGAGGCTACATGCTGAGACATACACGCAACACCATAGCTTTTCGAGTTAAAACGTGTTGTTTAGGAAAAACAAGATAATTTCGCACGATGCAGGATTTTCTTAATACGTGGTTTTCTGACAAATTTGACCAAAGAAAATTCTACTGTGGGTTCTCTTTTGAGGCTACACGTTTAGACGTACACGCCACACCAAATCATTTAGAGTTACAACGTGTTGTTTACGAGATACAAGCTAATTTTGTACGATGCGTTATTTCTTCTCTTAAAGTGTTTCCAATATGTATGTATTTGTCTTTACTCTGCAACACTGTATTTCCTACAACGTGGTATTCTTACATATTCTTTCGAGAGAAAACTCTCCTGTGCATTCGCTTTTGTGGCTACACACTTAGACATACACGCAACACCAAAGCTTTTCGAGTTACAACTTGTTGTTTAGGAAAAACAAGATAATTTCGCAGGATGCGGGATTTCGTTAAAACGTGATTTTCTGACAAATTTTGAAGAAAGAAAATTCTCCTATTGGTTCTCTTTTGAGGCTACACGTTTAGAAGTACACACCACATGAAGTCCTTTCGAGTTACCACGTGTTGTTTAGGAGATACAAGCTAATTTTTTACGATGCATTATTTCTTCTTGTAAAGTGTTTCCAACAAGTATGTATTTGTCTTTACTCTGCAACACTGTATTTCCTTATAACGTTGTATTCTTACATGTTCTTTCTAGAGAAAACTCTCCTGTGCATACTCTTTAGAGGCTACACGCTTAGACATACACGCAACAACAAAGCTTTTCGAGTTACAACGTGTTTTTAAGGAAAAACAAGATAATTTTCACGATGCGGGATTTACTTAAAACGTGGTTTTCTGAAAAATTTTGAAGAAAGAAAGTTATCCTGTGGGTTCTCTTTTGAGGCTACATGTGTAGACGTACGAGCCACACCAAATCTTTTCGAGTTACAACGTGTTGTTTAGGAGATACAAGCTAATTTTGTACGATGCATTATTTCTTCTCTTAAAGTGTTTCCAATGGTATGTAATTGTCTTTTCTGTGCAACACTGTATTTCCTTATAACGTGGTATTCTTACATATTCGTTCAAGAGAAAACTCTCCTGTGCGTTCTCTATTGAGGCTACACGCTTAGACATACACGCAACACCAAAGCTTTTCGAGTTACAATGTGTTGTTTAGGAAAAACTAGAAAATTTCTCACGAAGCAAGATTTCCATACAACGTGTTTTCTGACAAATTTTGATGAAAGAAAATTCTCCTATGGGTTCTCTTTTGAGGCTACACATTTAGATGTACACGCCACACCAAGTCCTTTCGAGTTACCACGTGTTGTTTAGGAGATACAAGCTAATTTTTTACAATGCGTTATTTCTTCTCGTAAAGTGTTTCCAACAAGTATGTTTTTGTCTTTACTCTGCAACACTGTATTCCTTATAACGTTGTATTCTTACATGTTCTTTCGAGAGAAAACACTCCTGTGTGTACTCTTTAGAGGCTACACGCTTAGACATACTCGCAACACCAAAGCTTTTCGAGTTACAACGTGTTGTTTAGGAAAAACAAGATAATTTTGCACGATGCGGGATTTCCTTAAAACGTGGTTTTCTGACAAATTTTGACGAAAGAAAATTCTCCTGTGGGTTCTCTTTTGAGGCTACACGTGTAGACATACGGGCCACACCAAATCTTTTCGAGTTACAACGTGTTCTTTAGGAGATACAAGCTAATTTTGAACGATGCGTTATTTCTTCTCATAAAGTGTTTCCAATATGTATGTATTTGTCTTTACTCTGCAACACTGTATTTCCTTATAACGTGGTATTCTTACATATTCGTGCGATAGAAAACTCTCCTGCGCATTCCCTTTAGAGGCTACACACTTAAACATACATGAAACACCAAAGCTTTTCGAGTTACAACTTGTTGTTTAGGAAAAACAAGATAATTTCCCAGGATGCGGGATTTCCTTATAACGTGGTTTTCTGACAAATTTTGAAGAAAGAAAATTCTCCTGTGGGGTCTCTTTTGAGGCTACACTTTTAGACGTACACGCCAAACCAAATCTTTTCGAGTTACCACTTGTTGTTTAGGAGATACAAGCTTATATTTTATGATGCGTCATTTCTTCTCGTAAAGTGTTTCCAATATTTATGTTTTTGTCTTTACTCTGCAACACTGTATTTCCTTATAACGTTGTAGTCTTACATGTTCCTTTGAGAGAAAACTCTCCTGTGCATCTTTTTTGAGGCTACACGCTTAGATATACACGCAACACCAAAGCTTTTCGAGTTACAACGTGTTGTTTAGGAAAAACAAGATAATTTTGCACGATGCGGAATTTCCTTAAAACGTGGTTATCTAATTTTGATGAAAGAAAATTCTCCTGTTGGTTCTCTTTAGAGGCTACACGTTTAGACGGACACGCCAAACCAAATCTTTTCGAGTTACCACGTGTTGTTAGGAGATACAAGGTAACTTTGTATGATGTATTATTTCTTCTCGTAAAGTGTTTCCAATATGTACTTATTTGTCTTTACTCTGCAAAATTGTATTTCCTAATAACGTGGTATTCTTACATATTCTCTCGAGAGAAAACTATCCTGTGCCTTCTCTTTTGAGGCTCCACGCTTAGACATACACGCAACACTAAACTTTTCGAGTAACAATATGTTGTTTAGGAAAAAGAAGATGGTTTCACACGATGCGGGATTTCCTTAAAACTTGGTTCTGTGAAAAATTTTGATGAAAGAAAATTCTCCTGTGGGTTCTCCTTTGAGGCTACACGTTTAGACGTACAGGCCACACCAAATCTTTTCGAGTTACAACTTGTTGTTTAGGAGATACAAGCTAATTTTGTACTACGCGTTAATTCTTCTCGTAAAGTGTTTCCAATACGTATGTGTTTGTCTTTACTCTGCAACATTGTATTTCCTTGTAACGTGGCATTCTTACATATTCTTTCGAGAGAAAACTCTCCTGTGCTTTCTCTTTTGAGGCTACACGCTTAGACATACACGCAACACCAGAGCTTTTCGAGTTACAACGTGTTGTTTAGGAAAAACTAGATAATTTCGCACAATGCGAGATTTCCTTAAAACGTGGTTTCTGACAAATTTTGATGAAAGAAAATTCTCCTGTGGGATCTCTTTTGAGGCTACACGTTTAGACGTACAGGCCACACCAAATCTTTTCGAGTAACAACGTGTTGTTTAGGAGATTCAAGCTAATTTTGTACGATGCGTTAATTCCTCTCGTAAAGTGTTTCCAATATGTACGTATTTGTCTTTACTCTGCAACACTGTATTTCCTTATAACGGGGTATTCTTACATATTCTTTCGAGAGAAAACTCTCCTGTGCATTCCCTTTTGAGGCTACACACTTAGACATACACGCAACACCAAAGCTTTTCGAGTTACAACTTGTTGTTTAGGAAAAACAAGATAATTTCGCAGGATGCGGGATTTCGTTAAAACGTGGTTTTCTGACAAATTTTGAAGAAAGAAAATTCTCCAGTGGGTTCTCTTTTGAGGCTACACTTTTAGACGTACACGCCAAACCAAATGTTTTCGAGTTTCCACTTTTTGTTTAGGACATACAAGCTAATATTGTATGATGCGTAATTTCTTCTTGTAAAGTGTTTCCAATAAGTACGTATTTGTCTTTACTCTGCAACACTGTATTTCCTTATAACGTTGTATTCTTACATGATCTTTCGAGAGAAAACTCTCCTGTGCATTCTCTTTTGAGGCTACACGCTGAGACATACACGCAACACCAAAGCTTTTCGAGTTACAAGGTGTTGTTTAGGAATAACAAGATAATTTCGCACGATGCGGGATTTCCTTAAAACGTGGTTTTCTGAAAATTTTGACGAAAGAAAATTCTCCTTTGTGTTCTCTTTTGAGGCTACACGTTTAGACGTACACGCCAAACCAAATCTTTTCGAGTTACCACGTGTTGTTTAGGAGATACAAGCTAATTTTGTACGATGCGTTATGATGCGTTATTTCTTCTCCTAAAGTGTTTCCAATATGTACTTATTTGCCTTTACTCTGCAAAATTGTATTTCTTTATAACGTTGTATTCTTACATATTCTTTCGAGAGAAAACTCTCCTGTACCTTTGCTTTTGAGGCTCCACGCTTAGACATACAGGCAACACCAAAGCTTTTTGAGTTACAACATGTTGTTTAGGAAAAAGAAGATGATTTCGCACGATGCGGGATTTCCTTAAAACGTGGTTTTCTGAAAATTTTTAACGAAAGAAAATTGTCCTGTGGGTTCTCTTTTGAGGCAACACGTTTAGACGTACACGCCACACCGAATTTTTTCGAGTTACAACGTGTTGTTTAGGAGATACAAGTTAATTTTTTACGATGCGTTATTTCTTCTCGTAAAGTGTTTCCAATATGTACGTATCTGTCTTTACTCTGCAACACTCTATTTCCTTATAACGTGGTATTCTTACATATTATTTCTAGAAAAAAATCTCCTTTACATTCTCTTTTGAAGCTACACGCTTAGACATACACACAACACCAAAGTTTTTCGAGTTACAACGTGTTGTTTAGGAAAAACAAGATAATTTTGCATGATGAGGGATTTCCTTATATCGTGGTTTTCTGACAAATTTTGAAGAAAGAAAATTCTCCTGTGGGGTCTCTTTTGAGGCTACACTTTTAGACGTACACGCCAAACCAAATCTTTTCGAGTTACCACTTGTTGTTTAGGAGATACAAGCTTATATTTTATGATGTGTCATTTCTTCTCGTAAAGTGTTTCCAATATGTACGTATTTGTCTTTACTCTCCAACACTGTATTTCCTTATAACGTTGTATTCTTACATGTTCTTTCGAGAGAAAACTCTCCTGTGCATTCTCTTTTGAGGCTACACGCTGAGACATACATGCAACACCAAAGCTTTTCGTGTTACAAGTTGTTTAGGAAAAACAAGATAATTTCGCACGATGGGGGATTTCCTTAAAACGTGGTTTTCTGACAAATTTTGACGAAAGAAAATTCTCCTTTGTGTTCTCTTTTGCGGCTACACGTTTAGACGTACACGCCAAACCAAACCTTTTCGAGTTACCACGTGTTGTTTAGGAGATACAAGCTAATTTTGTATGATGCGTTATTTCTTCTCCTAATGTGTTTCCAATATGTACTTATTTGCCTTTACTCGGCAAAATTGTATTTCTTTATAACGTCTATTCTTACATATTCTTTCGAGAGAAAACTCTCCTGTGCCTTCGCTTTTGAGGCTCCACGCTTAGACATACACGCAACACCAAAGTTTTTTGAGTTACAACATGTTGTTTAGGAAAAAGAAGATGATTTCGCACGATGCTGGATTTCCTTAAAACGTGGTTTTCTGAAAAATCTAACGAAAGAAAATTGTCCTGTGGGTTCTCTTTTGAGGCTACACGTTTAGACGTACACGCCACACCAAATCTTTTCGAGTTACAACGTGTTGTTTAGGAGAAACAAGTTAATTTTTTACGATGCGTTATTTCTTCTCGTAGAGAGTTTCCAATATGTACGTATTTGTCTTTACTCTGCAACAATGTATTTCCTTATAACGTGGTATTCTTAAATATTCTTTCGAGAAAAAACTCTCCTTTACATTCTCTTTTGAGGCTACACGCTTAGACATACACACAACACCAAAGCTTTTCGAGTTACAACTTGTTGTTTAGGAAAAACAAGATAATTTTGCACGATGAGGGATTTCCTTAAAACGTGGTTTTCTCACATATTTTGACGAAAGAAAATTCTCCTGTGGGTTCTCTTTTGAGGCTACACGTTTAGCTGTACACGCCACACCAAATCCTTTCGAGTTACAACCGGTTGTTTAGGAGATACGAGCTAATTTTGTATGATGCATTAGTTCTTCTCGTAAAGTGTTTCCAATACATACGTATTTGTCTTTACTCTGCAAAACTGTATTTCCTTATAATGTGATATTCTTACATATTCTTTTGAGGGAAAACTCTCCTGTGTGTTCTCTTTTGAGGCTACATGCTTAGACATACACACAACACCAAAGATTTTCGAGTTACAACGTGTTGTTTAGGAAAAACTAGATAATTTCGCACAATGCGAGATTTCCTTAAAACGTGGTTTCTGACAAATTTTGATGAAAGAAAATTCTCCTGTGGGTTCTCTTTTGAGGCTACACGTTGAGACGTACACGTCACACCAAAACTTTTCGAGTTACAACGAGTTGTTTAGGAGACACAAGCTAATTTTGTATGATGCGATATTTCTTCTTTTAAAGTGTTTCCAATATGTACGTATTTGTCTTTACTCTGCAACACTGTATTTCCTTATAACGTGGTATTCTTACATATTCTTTCGAGAGAAAACTCTCCTGTGCATTCCCTTTTGTGGCTACACACTTAGTCATACACGCAACACCAAAGCTTTTCAAGTTACAACTTGTTGTTTAGGAAAAACAAGATAATTTCGCAGGATGCGGGATTTCGTCAAAACGTGATTTTCTGAAAAATTTTGAAGAAAGAAAATTCTCCTATGGGTTCTCTTTTCAGGCTACACGTTTAGACGTACACGCCACACCAAGTCCTTTCGAGTTACCACGTGTTGTTTAGGAGATACAAGCTAATTTTTTACAATGCGTTATTTCTTCTCGTAAAGTGTTTCCATCAAGTATGTATTTGTCTTTACTCTGCAACACTGTATTCCCTTATAACGTTGTATTCTTACATGTTCTTTCGAGAGAAAACTCTCCTGTGCGTACTCTTTAGAGGCTACACGCTTAAACATACACGCAACGCCAAAGATTTTCGAGTTACAATGTGTTGTTTAGGAAAAGCAAGATAATTTCGCACGATGCGAGTTTTCCATAAAACGTGGTTTTCTGAAAAATTTTGACAAAAGAAAGTTTTCCTGTGGGTTCTCTTTTGAGGCTACACGTGTAGAAGTACGAGCCACAACAAATCTTTTCGAGTTCCAATTGTTGTTTAGGAGATACAAGATAATTTTGTACGATGTGTTATTTCCTCTCTTAAAGTGTTTCCAATACGTACGTATTTGTCTTTATTCTGCAACACTGTATTTTCTCATAACATGGTATTCTTACAAATTCTTTCGAGAGAAAACTCTCCTGTGCATTCTCTTTTGAGGCTACAAGCTTAGACAAACACCCAACTCCAAAGCTTTTCGAGTTACAACATGTTGTTCAGGAAAAAGAAGATGATTTGGCACGATGCGGGATTTCCTTAAAACGTGGTTTTCTGAAAAATTTTGACGAAAGAAAATTCTCCTGTGGGTTCTCTTTTGAGGCTACACGTTTAGACGTACACGCCGCACCAAATCTTTTCGAGTTACAACGTTTTGTTTAGGAGATACAAGCTAATTTTCTACGATGCGTTACTTCTTCTCGTAAAGTGTTTCCAATATGTACATATTTGTCTGCTCTGCAACACTGTATTTCCTTATAACGTGGTATTCTTACATATTATTTCGAGAGAAAACTATCCTGTGCGTTCTCTTTTGAGGCTACACACTTAGACATACAGGCAACACCAAAGCTTTTCGAGTTACAACATGTTGTTTAGGAAAAACAAGATAATTTCGCACGATGCAGGATTTCCTTAAAACGTGGTTTTCTGACAAATTTTGACGAAAGAAAATTCTCCTGTTGGTTCACTTTTGGGGCTACACATTTAGACGTACACGCCACACCAAATCCTTTAGAGTTACCACGTGTTGTTTAGGAGATACAAGCTAATTTTGTATGATGCGTTATTTCTTCTCGTAAAGTGTTTCCAATACGTACGTATTTGTCTTTACTCTGCAACACTGTATTTCCTTTTAACGTTGTATTATTACATGTTCTTTTGAGAGAAAACTCTCCTGTGCATTGTCTTTAGAGGCAACATGCTCAGACATACACGCAACACCAAAGCTTTTCGAGTTACAACGTGTTGTTTAGGAAAAACAAGATAATTTTGCACGATGCGGGATTTCCTTAAAACGTGGTTCTTTGACAAATTTTGACGAAAAAAAGTTCTCCTGTTGGTTCTCTTTTGAGGCTACAAGTGTAGAAGTACGAGCCACACCAAATATTTTCGAGTTATAACGTGTTGTTTAGGAGATACAAGCAAATTTTGTACGATGCGTTATTTCTTCCCTAAATTGTTTCCAATATGTCGTTATTTATCTTTACTCTGCAACACTGTATTTTCTTATAACGTGGTATTCTTACATATTCTTTCGAGGGAAAACTCTCCTGTGCATGCTCTTTTGAGGCTACACGCTTAGACGAACACGCACGCCAAAGCTTTTCGAGTTACAACGTGTTGTTTAGGAAAAAGAAGATAATTTCGCACGATGCGAGATTTCCATAAAACGTGGTTTTCAGACAAATTTTGACAAAAGAAAGTTCTCCTCTGGGTTCTCTTTTGAGGCTACACGTGTAGAGGTACGAGCCACACCAAATCTTTTCGAGTTACAATGTGTTGTTTAGGAGATACAAGCTAATTTTGTACAATGCGTTATTTCTTCTCTTAAAGTGTTTCCAATATGTACGTAGTTGTCTTTATTCTGCAACACTGTATTTCCTTATAACGTGGTATTCTTACATATTCTTTCGAGAGAAAACTCTCCTGTGCATTCTCTTTTGAGGCTACATGCTTAGACATACACGCAACACCAAAGCTTTTCGAGTTACAACGTGTTGTTTAGGAAAAACAAGATAATTTCGCACGATGCGCTATTTCCTTAAAACGTGGTTTCAGACAAATTTTGATGAAAGAAAATTCTCCTGTGGGTTCTCGTTTGAGGCTACACTTTTAGACGTACATGTCACACCAAATCTTTTCGAGTTACAACGTGTTGTTTAGGAGATACAAGCTCATTTTTTACGATGCATTATTTCTTCTCGTAAAGTGTTTCCAATATGTACTTATTTGTCTTTACTCTGCAAAATTGTATTTCCTTTTAACGTGGTATTCTTACATATTCTTTCAAGAGAACACTCTCCTGTGCCTTCTCTTTTGAGTCTCCACGCTTACACATACACGCAACACCAACGCTTTTCCAGTTACAACATGTTGTTTAGGAAAAAGAAGATGATTTCGCACGATGCGGGATTTCCTTAAAACGTGGTTTTCTGAAAAATTTTGACGAAAGAAAATTCTCCTGTGGGTTCTCTTTTGAGGCTACATGTTTAGATGTACACGCCACACCAAATCTTTTCGAGTTACAACGTGTTGTTTTGGAGATACAAGCTAATTTTGTACGATGCGTTAATTCTTCTCATAAAGTGTTTCCAATACATACGTATTTGTCTTTACTCTGCAACACTGTATTTCCTTATAACGTGGTATTCTTACATATTCTTTCGAGAGAAAAGTATCCTGTGCGTTCCCTTTTGAGGCTGCACACTTAGACATACAGGCAACATCAATGCTTTTAGAGTTACAACGTGTTGTTTATGAAAAACAAGATTATTTCGCACGATGCGGGATTTCCTTAAAACGTGGTTTTCTGACAAATTTTGACGAATGAAAATTCTCCTGTGGGTTCTCTTTTGAGGCTCCACGTTTAGACATACACGCCACACCAAATCCTTTCGAGTTACCACGTGTTGCTTAGGAGATACAAGCTAATTTTCTACGATGCGTTATTTCTTCTCGTAAAGTGTTTCCAATAATTACGTATTTGTCTTTACTCTGCAACACTGTATTTCCTTATAACGTTGTATTCTTACATGTTATTTCGAGAGAAAACTCTCCTGTGCATTCTCTTTAGAGGCTACAGGCTTAGACATACACGAAACACCAAAGCTTTTTGAGTTACAACATGTTGTTTATGAAAAACAAGATAATTTTGCACGATGCGAGATTTCCTTAAAACGTGGTTTTCTGACAAATTTTGACGAAAGAAAGTTATCCTGTGGTTTCTCTTTTGAGGGTACACGTGTAGACGTACGAGCCACACCAAATCTTTTCGAGTTACAACGTGTTGTTTAGGAGATACAAGCAAATTTTGTAAGATGCGTTATTTCTTCTCCTAAGTGTTTCCAATATGTCCTTATTTGCCTTTACTCTGCAACATTGTATTTCCATATAACATGGTATTCTTACATATTCTTTCGAGGGAAAACGCTCCTGTGCGTTCTCTTTTGAGGCTACACGTTTAGACATACACGCAACGCCAAAGCTTTTCGAGTTACAACGTGTTGTTTAGGAAAAACAAGATAATTTCGCACGATGCGAGATTTCCATAAAACGTGGTTTTCTGAAAAATTTTGATGAAAGAAAGTTCTCCTGTGGGTTCTCTTTTGAGGCTACACTTCTAGAGGTACGAGCCACACTAAATCTTTTCGAGTTACAAAGTGTTCTTTAGGAGATACAAGCTAATTTTGGACGATGCGTTATTTCTTCTCTTAAAGTGTTTCCAATATGTACGTAGTTGTCTTTACTCTGCAACACTGTATTTCCTTATAACATGGTATTCCTACATATTCTTTCAAGAGAAAACTCTCCTGTGCGTTCTCTTTTGAGGCTACAAGCTTAGACATACACGCAACACCAAAGCTTTTCGATTTACAACGTGTTGTTTAGGAAAAACAAGATAATTTCGCACGATGCGAGATTTCCTTTAAACGTGGTTTCTGACAAATTTTGATGAAAGAAAATTCTCCTGTGGGTTCTCTTTTGAGGCTAAACGTTTAGACATACACGTCACACCAAATCTTTTCGAGTTACAACGTGTTGTTTAGGAGATACAAGCTAATTTTTTACGATCCATTCTTCCTTCTCATAAAGTGTTTCCAATATGTACTTATTTGTCTTTACTCTGCAAAATTGTATTTCCTTATAATGTGGTATTCTTACGTATTCTTTCGAGAGAAAACTCTCCTGTGCCTTCTCTTTTGAGGCTCCATGCTTACACATACACGCAACACCAAAGCTTTTCAAGTTACAACATATTGTTTAGGAAAAAGAAGATGATTTCGCACGATGGGGATTTCCTTAACACGTGGTTTTCTGAAAAATTTTGACGAAAGAAAATTCTCCTTTGGGTTCTCTTTTGAGGCTACATGTTTAGACGTACACGCCACACCAAATCTGTTCGAGTTACAACGTATTGTTTAGGAGATACAAGCTAATTTTTTACAATGCGTTAATTCTTCTCATAAAGTGTTTCCAATACATACATATTTGTCTTTACTCTGCAACATTGTATTTCCTTATAACGTGGTATTCTTACATATTCTTTCAATAGAAAACTGTCCTGTGCGTTCTCCTTTGAGGCCACACGTTTAGACATACACGCAACATCAAAGCTTTTCGACTTACAACGTGTTGTTTAGGAAAAACAAGATAATTTCGCACAATGCGAGATTTCCTTAAAACGTGGTTTTCTGACAAATTTTGACGAAAGAAAATTCTCCTGTGGGTTCTCTTTTGAGGCTACACGTTTCAACTTACATGCCACACCAAATCCTTCGAGTTACAACGTGTTGTTTAGGAAATACAAGCTAATTTTTTACGATGTATTATTCCTTCTCGTAAAGTGTTTCCAATAATTTAGTATCTGTCTTTACTCTGCAACACTGTATTTCCTTATAACGTGGTATTCTTACATATTCTTTCGAGAGAATACTCTCCTGTGCCTTCTCTTTTGAGGCTACACGCTTAGACATACACGCAACACCAAAGCTTTTCGAGTTACAACGTGTTGTTTAGGAAGAACAAGATAATTTCGCACGATGCGGGATTTCCTTAAAACGTGGTTTTCTGAAAAATTTTGACAAAAGAAAATTCTCCTGTGGGTTCTCTTTTGAGGCTACATGTTTAGATGTACACGCCACAACAAATCCTTTCGAGTTACAACGTTTTGTTTAGGAGATACAAGCTAATTTTGTAAGATGCGTTAATTCTTCTCATAAAGTGTTTCCAATACGTACGAATTTGTCTTTACTCTGCAACACTGTATTTCCTTATAACGTGGTATTCTTACATATTCTTTCGAGGGAAAACTCTCCTGTGCGTTCTCTTTCGAGGCTACACGCTTAGACAAACACACAACACCAAAGCTTTTCGAGTTACAACGTGTTGTTTAGGAAAAAACAAGATAATTTCGCATGATGCGAGATTTCCATAAATCGTGGTTTTCTGAAAAATTTTAACGAAAGAATTTCCTCCTGTGGGTTCTCTTTTGAGGCTACACTTGTAGAGGTATGAGCCACACCAAATCTTTTCGAGTTACAAAGTTTTGTTTAGGAGATACAAGCTAATTTTGTACGATGCGTTATTTCTTCTCTTAAAGTGTTTCCAATATGTACGTATTTGTCTTTACTCTGCAACACTGTATTTCCTTATAACGTGGTATTCCTACATTTTCTTTCGAGAGAAAACTCTCCTGTGCGTTCTCTTTTGAGGCTACACGCTTAGACATACTCGCAACACCAAAGCTTTTCGATTTACAACGTGTTGTTTATGAAAAACAAGATAATTTCACACGATGCGAGATTTCCTTAAAACGTGGTTTCTGACAAATTTTGATGAAAGAAAATTCTTGGGCCTGGGAGCGGCGGCAGCAGCAGCAGTAGCAGCAGCAGCGGCTGGTCCAGAGGAAGGGCCATCAGCAGTAGAACCAAGCGGACAGGGTCCAGGCAGACCTGGTACCCACGACCACTGGCCATCGCTGGCCAGCCAGGCTGCAAGCAGCGGCGGATTTACGGTGCCTTTCACCACACGGAAGCCACATCAGAACTCTGCCTCCCGCCAGTCAGTTACGTGGGCTCCATATTGATTCTCGGTCGCCAGAGAAATCAGACTGAGGTACGCAAATATAACCCGAGAACAACATCGCGGGGGTCTAAGCCCGACGGGCGTTGGCAGGCACCCAGGCCCTGAGCTGATCGGGGGTCCACCGGGGTGCAAACCCGGCCAGGAGGTTTTTTTCCTCCCGGGCCGGCGCGCGCACCACCACCATTTTGCCTAGGGGAAGCCAGGGAGACCTAGCAGGCAAAACCAAACCGGCTAACAGGCATAGCCCGAGGCGGACATAGCAGGGGTCTCAGACGGTCAGTCCCTGGACTTCCCCCAGGCCCTGGGCTGCTCGGTGGGCCATCTGTGTGCTGACCCGGCCAGGAGGTTGTTTATCCGGGCCAGTTTGCGCACCACCACCATTTTGCCTACGGGAAGCCAGAGAGACCTAGCAGGCAAAACCAAACTAGCTAACAGGCATAGCCCGAGGCGGACATAGCAGGGGTCTCAGACGGTCAGGCCCTAGACTGACCCCCAGGCCCTGGGCTGCTCGTTGGGCCATCTGTGTGCTGACCCAGCCAGGAGGTTCTTAGCCCAGCAGACTCTCCCAGCACTCTCAGGGAACTCGCACACGCCACCATCCTAGCCACCTGACACACCCAATTAACACCCACAGCTGAGGGGAACTTTGCACCGACATTGGCCTGCCAGGCTTTTGCCTAGACTCAGGGCCTGAGCAGCTAGGCTAGCCTTGTGTGCACCAACCCGGTTGGGAGTTCTGCTGCCCAGATCAGCCTGGGCGGCAGCACCACATCTCCAAGTCCTGCAAGTGGCTAGCTGGGTTTCCGGGCGGCCAGCTGGGAGAAGTCAGTGTGCTCCAGTGAATCCAGCGGGCCCCAGCAGGAGCCTTCGGGTGCCTGCTTTGGGATCTGAACAGCCTGGGCAGCAGCACCCTGTCTACAAGCAGTGCAGGAGGTAAGCTGTGCACCAGAGGCCAACGGGGAAGGGGCAGCTTCCACTGGTGAGTCCAGCACTGACAAGACAAACTAACACCAGTGAGAACTAGATGGCAAAAGGCAAACGCAGGAACGTCACTAACAGAAATCAAGGCAATATGGCAACATCTGAACCCAATTCTCCTCTACCAACATGTCCTGGATACCCCATCACACCAGTAAAACAAGATTTGGATTTAAAATCACTGGTCATGATGCTGGTACAGGAACACATGAAGGACATACTTAAAGAAATTCAGGAGAAAATGGATCAAAAGTTAGAAGCCCTTGCAAGGGAAACACAAAAATCATTGAAAGAAATCCAGGAGAATACAAAAGCCAACAAGGAGGAAATGCAAAAAACACTTAAAGAAATACAGGAGAACTTTGGTCAACAGGCTGAGGTCATGAAAGACGAAACACAAAAATCTCTTAATGAAATGCAGGAGAACTTTGGTCAACAGGCTGAGCTCATGAAAGAGGAAACACAAAAATCTCTTAAAGAATTACAGGAAAACACAAACATGCAAGTGAAGGAGCTAAGCAAAACCATCCAGGATCAAAAATCAGAAGTAGAAACAACTAAGAAAACTCAAAGGGAGACAACTTTGGAGATAGAAAGCCTTGGGAAGAAATCAGGGGACAGAGATGCAAATATCAACAACAGAATACACGAGATAGAAGAAAGAATCTCAGATGCTGAAGATTCCATAGAAACCATGGACTCAACAGTTAAAGAAAATGCAAAATGCAAAAAGCTTGTAACCCAAAATATCCAGGAAATCCAGGACACAATGAGAAGACCAAACCTAAGGATTATAGGCATAGATGAGAGTGAAGATTTACAACTTAAAGGGCCAGCAAATATCTTCAATAAAATTATGGAAGAAAACTTCCCTAACCTAAAGAGAGAGATGCCCATGAATATACAAGAAGCCTACAGAACTCCAAACAGACTGGACCAGAAGAGAAATACTTCCCGTCACATAATAATCAAAACACCAAATGTTCTAAACAAAGAAAGAATACTAAAGGCAGTAAGAGAAAAAGGCCAAGTAACATGTAAAGGAAGACCTATCAGAATCACAGCAGACTTTTCACCGGAGACTATGAAGGCTAGAAGGTCCTGGGCAGATCTCATGCAGACTCTAAGAGAACACAAATGCCAACGAAAACAACTATATCCAGCAAAACTCTCAATCACCATAGATGGAGAAACTAAGATATTTCATGACAAAACCAAGTTTACCCAATATCTATCCACAAACCCGGCCCTAAAAAGGATACTAGGAAGACAACACCAATACAAGGAGGGAAACTTCACCCTGGAAAAAGCAAGATAGTAACCTTTCATCAAACCCAAAAGAAGTTAAGCATTCAAATTTAAAAAATAACGTCAAAAATGATAGGAAGTAACAATCACTATTCCTTAATATCTCTTAACATCAATGGACTTAATGCCCCAACAAAAAGACACAGACTAACTGAATGGATACGTAAACAGGACCCTACATTTTGCTGCTTACAGGAAACACACCTCAGGTTCAAAGACAATCACTACCTTAGAGTAAAAGTCTGGAAGACAATTTTACAAGCAAATGGTCTCAGGAAACAAGCTGGAGTAGCCATTTTAATATCAGATAAAATTGACTTTCAACCCAAAGTCATCAAAAGAGACCCTGAGGGACACTTCTTGCTGGTCAAAGGAAAAATACAAAAAGAAGAACTGTCAATCCTGAACATCTATGCCCCAAATGCAAGGGCACCCTCTTTCGTAAAAGAAACTTTATTAAAACTAAAAGCACACATTGCACCTAACACAATAATTGTGGGTGACTTCAACACTGCACTTTCCTCAATGGACCGATCAGGAAAACAGAAACTAAACAAGGACACAATGAAACTAATTGAAGCTTTGGACCAATTAGATTTAACAGATATATATAGAACATTCTATCCTAAAACAAAAGAATATACCTTTTTCTCAGCACCTCATGGTACCTTCTCCAAAATCGACCATATAATTGGTCACAAGACAGACCTCAACAAATATAAGAAGATAGAACTAATACCATGCCTCCTATCTGATCACTATGGAGTAAAAGTGGTCTTCAATAGCAACAGAAACAACAGAAAACCCACATACACGTGGAAACTGAACAATACTCTACTCAATGATACCTTGGTCAAGGAAGAAATAAAGAAAGAAATTAAAGACTTTTTAGAACACAATAAAAATGAAAACACAACATACCCAAATCAATGGGATACAATGAAAGCAGTGCTAAGAGGAAAACTCATAGCCCTGAGTGCCTCCAAAAAGAAAATGGAGAGAGCATACATTACCAGCTTAATGACACACCTGAAAGCCCTAGAACAAAAAGAAGCTATTTCACCCAGGAGGAGTAGAAGGCAGGAAATCATCAAACTCAGGGCCGAAATCAATCAAGTAGAAACAAAGAGAACCATACAAAAAATCAACAAAACCAGGAGCTGGTTCTTTGAGAAAATCAACAAGAGAGATAAACCCTTAGCCAGACTGACCAAAGGGCACAGAGAAAGTATCCAAATTAACAAACTTAGAAATGAAAAGGGAGATATAACAACGGAAACTGAGGAAATCCAAAAAATCATCAGATCCTACTACAAGAGCCTGTACTCAACACAACTGGAGAATCTGGAGGAAATGGACAATTTCCTTGACAGATACCAAATACCAAAATTAAATCAGGACCAACTAGACCATCTAAACAGTCCCATAATGCCTAAAGAAATAGAAGGAGTCATAGAAAGTCTTCCAACCAAAAAAAGCACAGGACCAGATGGCTTCAGTGCAGAATTCTACAAGACCTTCAAAGAAGAGTTAACACCAATACTCTTCAAACTATTCCACAAAATAGAAACAGAAGGAACACTACCCAATTCCTTCTACGAAGCCACAATTACGCTGATACCAAAGCCACAAAAAGATCCAACAAAGAAAGAGAACTTCAGACCAATTTCCCTTATGAACATCGATGCAAAAATACTCAATAAAATTCTTGCTAACCGAATCCAAGAACACATCAAAACGATCATCCACCATGATCAAGTAGGCTTTATCCCGGGAATGCAGGGTTGGTTCAATATACGGAAATCCATCAATACAATCCACTACATAAACAAACTCAAATAACAAAACCACATGGTCATTTCATTGGATGCTGAAAAAGCATTTGACAAAATTCAGCATCCCTTCATGCTTAAAGTCTTGGAGAGAACAGGAATTCAAGGCCCATACCTAAACATAGTAAAAGCAATATACAGCAAACCGGTAGCCAGCATCAAACTAAATGGAGAGAAACTTGAAGCAATCCCACTGAAATCAAGGACCAGACAAGGCTGCCCCCTTTCTCCTTATCTTTTCAATATTGTACTTGAGGTACTAGCTCGGGCAATTCGACAACATAAGGAGGTCAAAGGGATACAAATTGGAAAGGAAGAAGTCAAACTATCATTATTTACAGACGACATGATCGTCTACCTAAGTGACCCAAAGAACTCCACTAGAGAGCTCCTACAGCTGATAAACAACTTCAGCAAAGTGGCAGGTTATAAAATCAACTCAAGCAAATCAGTGGCCTTCCTATACTCAAAGGATAAGCAGGCTGAGAAAGAAATTAGGGAAATGACCCCCTTCACAATAGCCTCAAACAGTATAAAGTATCTTGGGGTGACCCTTACCAAACATGTGAAAGATCTGTATGACAAGAACTTCAAGACTCTGAAGAAGGAAATGGAAGAAGACCTCAAAAAATGGGAAAACCTCCCATGCTCATGGATCGGTAGAACCAATATAGTTAAAATGGCCATTCTGCCTAAAGCACTATACAGATTCAATGCAATACCCATCAAAATCCCAACTCAATTCTTCACAGAGTTAGAAAGAGCAATTATCAAATTCATCTGGAACAACAAAAAACCCAGGATAGCTAAAACTATTCTCAGCACAAAAGAAAATCTGGGGGAATCAGTATCCCTGACCTCAAGCAATACTACAGAGCAATAGTGTTAAAAACTGCATGGTGTTGGTACAGTGACAGACAGGAGGATCAATGGAACAGGATTGAAGATCTAAAAATGAACCCACACACCTATGGCCACTTGATCCTTGACAAAGAGGCTGAAAACATCCAATGGAAAAAAGATAGCCTTTTCAACAAATGGTGCTGGTTCAACTGGAGGTCAGCATGCAGAAGAATGCGAATTGATCCATCCTTGTCTCCTTGTACTAAGCTCAAATCCAAATGGATCAAGGACCTCCACATAAAGCCAGACACTCTGAAGCTAATAGAAAAGAAACTGGGGAAGAACCTTGAGGACATCGGTACAGGGAGAAAGTTTCTGAACAGAACACCAATAGCGTATGCTCTAAGAGCAAGAATTGACAAATGGGACCTCATGAAATTACAAAGTTTCTGTAAGGCAAAGGACACCATCAAGAGGAAAAATCGGCAACCAACAAATTGGGAAAAGATCTTCACCAATCCTACATCATATAGAGGGCTAATATCCAATATATATAAAGAACTCAAGAAGTTAGACTCCAGAAAACCAAACAACCCTATTAAAAAATGGGGTACAGAGTTAAACAAAGAATTCTCACCTGAAGAACTTCGGATGGCGGAGAAGCATCTTAAAAAATGCTCAACTTCATTAGTCATCAGGGAAATGCAAATCAAAACAACCCTAAGATTTCATCTTACACCAGTCAGAATGGCTAAGATTAAAAATTCAGGAGACAGCAGGTGTTGGAGAGGGTGTGGAGAAAGAGGAACACTCCTCCACTGCTGGTGGGGTTTCAAATTGGTACAACCACTCTGGAAATCAGTCTGGCGGTTCCTCCGAAAACTGGGCACCTCACTTCCAGAAGATCCTGCTATACCACTCCTGGGCATATACCCAGAAGACTCCCCTCCATGTAATAAGGATACATGTTCTACTATGTTCATAGCAGCCCTATTTATAATTGCCAGATGCTGGAAAGAACCCAGGTATCCCTCAACAGAAGAGTGGATGCAAAAAATGTGGTATATCTATACAATGGAGCACTATTCTGCCATTAGAAACAATGAATTCATGAAATTCTTAGGCAAATGGATGGAGCTAGAGAATATCATACTAAGTGAGGTAACCCAGACTCAAAAGGTGAATCATGGTATGCACTCACTAATAAGTGGATATTAACCTAGAAAACTGGAATACCCAAAACATAATCCACACATCAAATGAGGAACAAGAAGAAAGGAGGAGTGGCCCCTGGTTCTGGAAAGACTCAGTGAAACAGTATTTAGCAAAACCAGAACGGGGAAGTGGGAAGGGGTGGATGGGAGGACAGGGGAAGAGAAGGGGGCTTTCGGGACTTTCGGGGAGTGGGGGGGCTAGAAAAGGGGAAATCATTTGAAATGTAAATAAATTATATCGAATAAAAAAAGTTAACACTAAAAAAAAATAAGACAAAAAAAAAAAGGAGTGGGAGTGGATGGGTTGGTGAGCAGGGAGAAGGGGTTATGGGATAGTGTGTTTTCAGAGGGGAAACCAGGAATGCAGATAATATTTAAAATGTAAATAAAGAAAATATTTAATTTAAAAAACGTAAAAAAAAAAAAAGAAAGAAAGAAAATTCTCCTGTGGGTTCTCTTTTGAGGCTACACGTTTAGACGTACACGTCACACCAAATCTTTTCGAGTTACAACATGTTGTTTAGGAGATACAAGCTAATTTTTTACGATGCATTCTTTCTTCTCGTAAAGTGTTTCCAATCTGTACTTATTTGTCTTTAATCTGCAAAATTGTATTTCCTTATAACGTGGGATTCTTACATATTCTTTCGAGAGAAAACTCTCCTGTGCCTTCTCTTTTGAGGCTCCACGCTTACACATACACGCAACACCAAAGCTTTTCGAGTTACAACATGTTGTTTAGGAAAAAGAAGATGATTTCGCACGATGGGGGATTTCCTTAAAACGTGGTTTTCTGAAAAATTTGGACGAAAGAAAATTCTCCTGTGGTTTCTCTTTTGAGGCTACATGTTTAGAAGTACACGCCACGCCAAACCTTTTCGAGTTACAACGTGTTGTTTAGGAGATACAAGCTAATTTTGTACGATGCTTTAATTCTTCTCGTAAAGTGTTTCCAAAACGTACGTATTTGTCTTTACTCTGCAACACTGTATTTCCTTATAACATGGTATTCTTACATATTCTTTCGAGAGAAAACTATCCTTTGCATTCCCTTTTGAGGCTACACATTTAGACATACAGGCAACACCAATGCTTTTCGAATTACAACGTGTTGTTTATGAAAAACAAGATAATTTCGCACAATGCGGGATTTCCTTAAACCATTGTGTTCTGACAAATTTTGAGGAAAGAAAATTCTCCTGTGGGTTCTCTTTTGATGCTACACGTTTAGACGTGCACGCCACACCAAATCCTTTCCAGTTACCAAGTGTTTAGGAGATACAAGCTAATTTTGTACTATGTGTTATTTCTTCTCTTAAAGTGTTTCCAATAAGTACGCATTTGTCTTTACTCTGCAACACTCTATTTCCTTATAACATTGTATTCTTACATGTTCTTTCAAGAGAAAACTCTCCTGGGAGTTCTCTTTAGAGGCTACACGCTTAGACATACACGCAACACCAAAGCTTTTCGAGTTACAACGTGTTGTTTAGGAAAAACAAGATAATTTCGCACGATGCGGGATTTCCTTAAAACGTGGTTTTCTGACAAATTTTGACGAAAGAAAATTCTACTGTGTCTTCTTTTTTGAGGCTACAGGTTTAGACGTACACGCCACACTGAATCTTTTCGAGTTACCACGTGTTGTTTAGGAGATACAAGCTAATTTTTTACGATGTGTTATTTCTTCTCGTAAAGTGTTTCCCATACATACGTATTTGTCTTTACTCTGCAACACTGTATTTCCTTATAACGTGGTATTCTTATATATTCTTTCGAGAGAAAACTCTCCTGTCCGTTCTCTTTTGAGGCCACACGTTTAGACATAAACGCAACACCAAAGCTTTTCGAGTTATAACGTGTTGTTTAGGAAAAACAAGATAATTTCGCACAATGCGGGATTTCCTTAAAACGTGGTTTTCTGACAAATATTGACAAAAGAAAATTCTCCTGTGGGTTCTCTTTTGAGGCTACAAGTTTCAAATTACATGCCACACCAAATCCTTCGAGTTACAACGTGTTGTTTAGGAAATACAAGCTAATTTTGTACTATGTATTATTCCTTCTCGTAAAGTGTTTCCAATAAGTAAGTATCTGTCTTTACTCTGCAACACTGTATTTCCTTATAACGTGGTATTCTTACATATTCTTTCGAGAGAATACACTACTGTGCCTTCTCTTTTGAGGCTACACGCTTAGACATACACGCAACACCAAAGCTTTTCGAGTTACAACGTGTTGTTTAGGAAAAACAAGATGATTTCGCACGATGCAGGACTTCCTTAAAACGTGGTTTTCTGAAAAAAATTTGACGAAAGAAAATTCTCTTGTGAGTTTTCTTTTGAGGCTACACGTTTAGATGTAAACATCACACCAAATCTTTTCGAGTTACAACGTGTTGTTTAGGAGATACAAACTAATTTTGTACCATGCGTTATTTCTTCTCATTAAGTGTTTCCAATACATAAGTATTTGTCTTTTCTCTGCAACACCGTATCCTTATTACGTGGTATTCTTACATATTCTTTCGAGAGAAAACTCTCCTGTGGGTTCTCTTTTGAGGCTACATGCTTAGACATACAAGTAACACCAAAGCTTTTCGAGTTACAACGTGTTGTTTAGGAAAAACAAGATAATTTCGCACAATGCGGGATTTCCTAAAAACGTGATTTCTGAAAAATTTTGACGAAAGAAAATTCTCCTGTGGGTTCTCTTTTGAGGCTACACATTTAGACGTACACGCCACACCAAATCTTTTCGAGTTACAACGTGTTGTTCAGGAGATACAAGCTAATTTTGAACGATGCGTTATTTCATCTCTAAAAGTGTTTCCAATAAGTACCTATTTGTCTTTAGTCTGCAACGCTGTATTTCCTTAGAACGTGGTATTCTTACATCTTATTTCGAGAGAAAACACTCCTGTACGTTCGCTTTTGAGGATACACGCTTAGACATACACGCAACACCAAAGCTTTTCAAGTTACAACGTGTTGTTTAGGAAAAACAAGATAATTTCACACGATGCGGGATTACCGTAAAACGTGGTTTTCTGACATATTTTGACGAAAGAAAATTCTCCTGTGGGTTCTCTTTTGAGGCTACACATTTAGACGTACATGCCACACCAACTCTTTTCGAGTTACAATGTGTTGTTTAGGAGATACAAGCTAATTTTGTACGATGCGTTATTTCTTCTCATAAAGTGTTTCCAATATGTACGTATTTGTATTTATTCTGCAACACTGTATTTCCTTATAACGTGGTATTCTTAAATATTCTTTCGAGAGAAAACTCTCCTGTGCGTTCTCTTTTGAGGCTACACGCTTAGACATACACGCCACACCAAATCTTTTCGAGTTACAACGTGTTGTTTAGGAGATACAAACTAATTTTGAACGATGTTTTATTTCTTCTCGTAAAGTGTTTCCAATACATACGTATTTGTCTTTATTCCGCAATACTGTATTTCCTTATAACGTGGTGTTCTTACATATTCTTTCGAGAGATAACTCTCCTCTGCGTTCTCTTTTGAGACTACACGCTTAGACATACACGTAACACCAAAGCTTTTCGAGTTACAACGTGTTGTTTAGGAAAATCAAGATAATTTCCCACAATGCGGGATTTCCTAAAAACGTGATTTCTGAAACATTTTGAAGAAAGAAAATTCTCCTCTGGGTTCTCTTTTGAGACTACACGTTTAGTCGTACACGCCACACCAAATCGTTTCGAGTTACAACGTGTTGTTAAGGAGATACAAGCTAATTTTGAACGATGCATTATTTCATCTCTAAAAGTGTTTCCAATACGTACGTATTTGTCTTTAGTCTACAACACTGTATTTCCTAGAACGTGGTATTCTTACATCTTCTTTCGAGAGAAAACTCTCCTGTGCATTCGCTTTTGAGGCTACATGCTTAGACATACACGCAACACCAAATCTTTTCAAGTTACAACGTGTTGTTTAAGAAAAACAAGATAATTTCACACGATGCGGGATTTCCTTAAAACGTGGTTTTCTGACATATTTTGACGAACAAAAATTCTCCTGTGGGTTCTCTTTTGAGGCTACACATTTAGACGTACATGCCACACCAAATCTTTTCGAGTTACAACGTGTTGTTTAGGAGATACAAGCTAATTTTGTATGATGCGTTATTTCTTCTCGTAAAGTGTTTACAATGTGTACATATTTGTCTTTATTCTGCAACACTGTATTTCCTTATAACGTGGTATTCTTACATGTTCTCTCGAGAGAAAACTCTCCTGTGGGTTCTCTTTTGAGGCTACACGTTTAGATGTACACGCCACACCAAATCTTTTTGAGTTACAACGTGTTGTTTAGGAGATACAAGCTAATTTTGAACGATGCATTATTTCTTCGTGTAGCCTCAAAAGAGAACCCACAGGAGAATTTTCGTTCATCAAAATTTGTCAGAAACCACGTTTTAAGGAAATCTCGCATCCTGCGAAATTATCTTGTTTTTCACAAACTAAATGTTGTAACACGAAAAGCTTTGGTGTGGCGTGTATATCTACGCGTGTAGCCTCAAAAGAGAATGCAGAGGAGAGTTTTCTCTCGAAAGAATATGTAAGAATACCACGTTATAAGTAAATACAGTGTTGCAGAGTAAAGATAAATAGGTACAGATTGTAAATACTTTATGAGAAGAATTAATGCATGTTACAAAATTAGCTTGTATCTCCTAAACAACACCTTGTAACTCGAAAGGATTTGGTGTGGCGTGTAGGTCTAAATGCTTAGCCTCATAAGAGAACCCACAGGAGAATTTTCTTTCCTTAAAACTTGTCAGAAAACCACGTCTTAAGGAAATCCCGCATCGTACGAATAAAAAAAATAACAATAAAAAAAATTCTAAAGAAAAGCAAATAAATTGTATCAAGCCTAAAAAAAAAAAAAAAAGAAAAAGAAAAAAAAGAAAAAAAGAAAGAATATGTAAGAATACCACGTTATAAGGAAATAAAGTGTTGCAGATTAAAGATAAATAGGTACGTATTGTAAATACTTTATGAGAAGAAATAACGCATGGTACAAAATTAGCTTGTATCTCCTAAACAACACCTTGTAACTCGAAAGAATTTGGTGTGGCGTGTACGTGTAAACGTGTAGCCTCATAAGAGAACCCACAGGAGAACTTTCTTACGGCAAAATTTTTTCAGAAAACCACGTTTTATGGAAATCTCGCATCCTGAGAAATTATCTTGTTTTTCCTAAACAGCACGTTGTAACTCGAAAAGATTTGGTGTGGCTCGTACGTCTAAACGTGTAGCCTCCAAAGTGAACCCACAGGAGAATTTTCTTTCATCAAAATTTGTCAGAAACCACGTTTTAAGGAAATCTCACATCGTGTGAAATTATCTTGTTTTTCCTAAACAACACGCTGTAACTCGAAAAGCTTTGGTGTTGCGTGTTTGTCTAAGCGTGTAGCCTCAAAAGAGAATGCACAGGAGAGTTTTCTCTCAAAAGAATATGTAAGAATACCACGTTATAAGGAAATACAGTGTTGCAGAGTAAAGACAAATAAGTACGTATTGGAAACACTTTACAAGAAGAAATAATGCATCGTACAAAATTTTTCCTAAACTACATGTTGTAACTTGAATAGCTTTGGTGTTGCCTGTATGTCTAAGTGTGTAGCCACAAAAGGGAACGCACAGGACAGTTTTCTATCGAAAGAATATGTAAGAATACCACGTTATAAGGAAATACAATGTTGCAGAGTAAAGACAAATACGTACGTATTGGAAACACTTTATGAGAAGAATTAACACATTGTAAAATATTAGCTTGTATCTCCTAAACAACACGTTGTAACTCGAACAGATTTGGTGTGGCGTGTACGTCTAAACATGTAGCCTCAAAAGAGAACCCACAGGAGAACTTTCTATTGTCAAATTTTTCACAAAACCACGTTTATGGAAATCTCGCATCGTGCGAAATTATCTAGTTTTTCCTAAACAACACGTTGTAACTCGAAAAGCTTTGGTGTTCCTTGTATGTCTAAACATGTAGCCTCAAAAGAGAACGCTCAGGAGAGTTTTCCCTCGAAAGAATATGTAAGAATACCACGTTATATGGAAATACAGTGTTGCAGAGAAAGACAAATACGTACGTATTGGAAACAATTTACGAGAAGAAATAACACATCTTACAAAATTAGCCTGTATCTCCTAAACAACACGTGGTAACTCGAAAGGATTTGGTGTGGCGTGCATGTCTAAACGTGTAGCATCATAAGAGAACCCACAGGAGAATTTTCTTTCTTCAAAATTTGTCAGAACACAACGGTATAAGGAAATCCGAGAACGCACAGGAGAGTTTTCTCTCGAAATAATATGTAAGAATACCACGTTATAAGGAAATACAGTGTTGCAGAGTAGAGGCAAATACATACTTATTGGAAAAACTTAAACTTTACGAGAAGAAATAATGCATCGTAAAAAAATTAGCTTGTATCTCCTGAACAACATGTTGTAACTTAAAAAGATTTGGTGTGGCCTATACGTCTAAACGTGTAGTCTCAAATGAGAACCCATAGGAGAATTTTCTTTGGTCAAAATTTGTCAGAAAATCACGTATTAAAGAAATCCCTCTTCGTGCGAAATTATCTTGTTTTTCCTAAACAACACGTTGTAACGCGAAAATCTTTGGTATTGCGTGTATGTCTAAGCGTGTAGCCTCAAAAGAGGACGCACAGGAAAGTTTTCTCTCGAAAGAATATGTAAGAATACCACGTTATAAGGAAATACAGTGTTGCAGACTAAAGGCAAATACGTACCTATTGGAAACACCTTACAAGAAGAAATAAAGCATCGTAAAAAATTAGCTTGTATCTCCTAAACAACAGTTTGTAACTCGAAAAGATTTGGTGTGGCATGCACGTCTAAACGTGTAGCCTCAAAAGATAACCCACAGGAGAATTTTTTTTCGTTAATATTTCTCAGAAAACCATGTTTTAAGGAAATCACTCATCGTGCGAAATTATCTTGCTTTTCCTAAACAACACGTTGTAACTCGAAAAGCTTTGATGTTTCGTTTCCAATACATATGTATTTTCCTTTACTCTGCAACACTGTATTTCCTTACAACGTGGTATTCTTACATATTCTTTCGAGAGAAAACTCTCCTGTGCGTTCTCTTTTGGGGCTACACGCTTAGACATACACGCAACACCAAAGCTTTTCGAGTTAAAACGTTTTGTTTAGGAAAAACAAGATAATTTCGCATGATGCGGTATTTCCTTCATACGTGGTTTTCTGACAAATTTTGACCAAAGAAAATTCTCCTATGGTTTCTCTTTTGAGGCTACACGATTAGACGTACAGGCCACACCAAATCTTTTTAAGTTACAACGTGTTGTTTAGGAGATACAAGCTAATTTTGTAAGATGCGTTATTTCTTCTCGTAAAGTTTTTCCAATACGTAAATATTTGTCTTTACTCTGCAACACTGTATTTCCTAATAACGTGGTATTCTTATATATTCTTTCGAGAAAAAAACTCTCCTTTGCATTCTCTTTTGAGGCTACACGCTTAGACATACACGCAACACCAAAGGTTTTCGCGTTACAACGTGTTGCTTAGGAAAAACAAGATAATTTCGCACGATGCAGGATTTCTTTAAACGTGGTTTTCTGACAAATTTTGATGAACGAAAATTCTCCTGTGGGTTCTCGTTTGAGGCTACACGTTTAGACTTACACACCACACCAAATCTTTTCAAGTTATAACGTGATGTTTAGGAGATACATACTAATTTTTTACGATGCCTTATTTCTTCTCGTAAAGTTTAAGTGTTTCCAATAAGTACGTATTTGTCTTTACTCTGCAACACTGTATTTCCTTATAACGTGGTATTCTTACATATTCTTTCGAGAGAAAACTCTCCTGTGCGTTCTCTTTTGAGGCTACATGCTTTGACATACACGCAACACCAAAGCTTTTCGAGTTACAATGTGTTGTTTAGGAAAAACAAGATAATTTAGCAAGATGCGGGATTTCCTTAAAACGTGGTTTTCTGACAAATTTTGACGAAAGAAAATACTCCTGTGGGTTCTCTATGGAGGCTACACATTTAGACGTACACACCACATCAAATCTTTTCGAGTTACATCGTGTTGTTTAGGAGATACAAGCTAATTTTTTTACGAAGCGTTATTTCTTCTCATAAAGTTTAAGTGTTTCCATTACGTATATATTTGCCTTTAATCTGCAACACTGTATTTCCTTATAACGTGGTATTCTTGCATATTCTTTCGAGAGAAAACTCTCCTTGCATTCCTTTTAGAGGCTACACACTTAGATATACATGCAACACCAAAGCTTTTCGAGTTACAACGTGTTGTTTAGGAAAAACAAGATAATTTCGCACGATGCGGGATTTCCTTAAAACGTGATTTTCTGAAAAATTTTGACGAAAGAAAATTCTCCTTTTGGTTCTCTTTAGATGCTACATGTTAAGACATACACGCCACAACAATTCTTTTCGAGATACAACGTGTAGTTTTGGAGATACAAGCTAATTTTTTACTATGCGTTATTTCTTCTCATAAAGAGTTTCCAATGCGTACGTATATGTCTTTACTCTGCAAAACTGTATTTCCTTATGAAGTGGTATTCTTACATATCCTTTCGAGAGAAAACTGTCCTGTGCCTTCTCTTTTGAGGCTACACACTTAGACATACACGCAACATGAAAGCTTTTCGACTTACAACGTGTTGTTTAGGAAAAACAAGATAATTTCGCACGATGCGGGATTTCCTTAAAACGTGATTTTCTGAAAAATTTTGACGAAAGAAAATTCTCCTTTTGGTTCTCTTTAGATGCTACATGTTAAGACGTACACGCCACAACAATTCTTTTCGAGATACAACGTGTAGTTTTGGAGATACAAGCTAATTTTGTACTATGCGTTATTTCTTCTCGTAAAGAGTTTCCAATGCGTACGTATATGACTTTACGCTGCAAAACTGTATTTCCTTATGAAGTGGTATTCTTACATATCCTTTCGAGAGAAAACTGTCCTGTGCCTTCTCTTTTGAGGCTACACACTTAGACATACACGCAACATGAAAGCTTTTCGACTTACAACGTGTTGTTTAGGAAAAACAAGATAATTTCGCACGATGCGGGATTTCCTTAAAACGTGATTTTCTGAAAAATTCTGACGAAAGAAAATTCTCCTATAAGTTCTCTTTAGATGCTACATGTTAAGACGAACACGCCACAACAATTCTTTTCGAGATACAACGTGTAGTTTTGGAGATACAAGCTAATTTTGTACTATGCGTTATTTCTTCTTGTAAAGAGTTTCCAATGCGTACGTATATGTCTTTACTCTGCAAAACTGTATTTCCTTATGAAGTGGTATTCTTACATATCCTTTCGAGAGAAAACTGTCCTGTGCCTTCTCTTTTGAGGCTACACACTTAGACATACACGCAACATGAAAGCTTTTCGACTTACAACGTGTTGTTTAGGAAAAACAAGATAATTTCGCACGATGCGATATTTCCTTAAAACGTGATTTTCTGAAAAATTTTGACGAAAGAAAATTCTCCTTTTGGTTCTCTTTAGATGCTACATGTTAAGACGTACACGCCACAACAATTCTTTTCGAGATACAATGTGTAGTTTTGGAGATACAAGCTAATTTTGTACTATGCGTTATTTCTTCTCGTAAAGAGTTTCCAATGCGTACGTATATGTCTTTACTCTGCAAAACTGTATTTCCTTATGAAGTGGTATTCTTACATATCCTTTCGAGAGAAAACTGTCCTGTGCCTTCTCTTTTGAGGCTACACACTTAGACATACACGCAACATGAAAGCTTTTCGACTTACAACGTGTTGTTTAGGAAAAACAAGATAATTTCGCACGATGCGGGATTTCCTTAAAACGTGATTTTCTGAAAAATTTTGACGAAAGAAAATTCTCCTTTTGGTTCTCTTTAGATGCTACATGTTAAGATGTACACGCCACAACAATTCTTTTCGAGATACAACGTGTAGTTTTGGAGATACAAGCTAATTTTGTACTATGCGTTATTTCTTCTCGTAAAGAGTTTCCAATGCGTACGCATATGTCTTTACTCTGCAAAACTGTATTTCCTTATGAAGTGGTATTCTTACATATCCTTTCGAGAGAAAACTGTCCTGTGCCTTCTCTTTTGAGGCTACACACTTAGACATACACGCAACATGAAAGCTTTTCGACTTACAACGTGTTGTTTAGGAAAAACAAGATAATTTCGCACGATGCGATATTTCCTTAAAACGTGATTTTCTGAAAAATTTTGACGAAAGAAAATTATCCTTTTGGTTCTCTTTAGATGCTACATGTTAAGACGTACACGCCACAACAATTCTTTTCGAGATACAATGTGTAGTTTTGGAGATACAAGCTAATTTTGTACTATGCGTTATTTCTTCTCGTAAAGAGTTTCCAATGCGTACGTATATGTCTTTACTCTGCAAAACTGTATTTCCTCATGAAGTGGTATTCTTACATATCCTTTCGAGAGAAAACTGTCCTGTGCCTTCTCTTTTGAGGCTACACACTTAGACATACACGCAACATGAAAGCTTTTCGACTTACAACGTGTTGTTTAGGAAAAACAAGATAATTTCGCACGATGCGGGATTTCCTTAAAACGTGATTTTCTGAAAAATTTTGACGAAAGAAAATTCTCCTTTTGGTTCTCTTTAGATGCTACATGTTAAGATGTACACGCCACAACAATTCTTTTCGAGATACAACGTGTAGTTTTGGAGATACAAGCTAATTTTGTACTATGCGTTATTTCTTCTCGTAAAGAGTTTCCAATGCGTACGCATATGTCTTTACTCTGCAAAACTGTATTTCCTTATGAAGTGGTATTCTTACATATCCTTTCGAGAGAAAACTGTCCTGTGCCTTCTCTTTTGAGGCTACACACTTAGACATACACGCAACATGAAAGCTTTTCGACTTACAACGTGTTGTTTAGGAAAAACAAGATAATTTCGCACGATGCGGGATTTCCTTAAAACGTGATTTTCTGAAAAATTTTGACGAAAGAAAATTCTCCTTTTGGTTCTCTTTAGATGCTACATGTTAAGACGTACACGCCACAACAATTCTTTTCGAGATACAACATGTAGTTTTGGAGATACAAGCTAATTTTGTACTATGCGTTATTTCTTCTCGTAAAGAGTTTCCAATGCGTACGTATATGTCTTTACTCTGCAAAACTGTATTTCCTTATGAAGTGGTATTCTTACATATCCTTTCGAGAGAAAACTGTCCTGTGCCTTCTCTTTTGAGGCTACACACTTAGACATACACGCAACATGAAAGCTTTTCGACTTACAACGTGTTGTTTAGGAAAAACAAGATAATTTCGCACGATGCGGGATTTCCTTAAAACGTGATTTTCTGAAAAATTTTGACGAAAGAAAATTCTCCTTTTGGTTCTCTTTAGATGCTACATGTTAAGACGTACACGCCACAACAATTCTTTTCGAGATACAACGTGTAGTTTTGGAGATACAAGCTAATTTTGTACTATGCGTTATTTCTTCTCGTAAAGAGTTTCCAATGCGTACGTATATGTCTTTACTCTGCAAAACTGTATTTCCTTATGAAGTGGTATTCTTACATATCCTTTCGAGAGAAAACTGTCCTGTGCCTTCTCTTTTGAGGCTACACACTTAGACATACACGCAACATGAAAGCTTTTCGACTTACAACGTGTTGTTTAGGAAAAACAAGATAATTTCGCACGATGCGGGATTTCCTTAAAACGTGATTTTCTGAAAAATTTTGACGAAAGAAAATTCTCCTTTTGGTTCTCTTTAGATGCTACATGTTAAGACGTACACGCCACAACAATTCTTTTCGAGATACAACGTGTAGTTTTGGAGATACAAGCTAATTTTGTACTATGCGTTATTTCTTCTCGTAAAGAGTTTCCAATGCGTACGTATATGTCTTTACTCTGCAAAATGGTATTCTTACATATCCTTTCGAGAGAAAACTGTCCTGTGCCTTCTCTTTTGAGGCTACACACTTAGACATACACGCAACATGAAAGCTTTTCGACTTACAACGTGTTGTTTAGGAAAAACAAGATAATTTCGCACGATGCGGGATTTCCTTAAAACGTGATTTTCTGAAAAATTTTGACGAAAGAAAATTCTCCTTTTGGTTCTCTTTAGATGCTACATGTTAAGACGTACACGCCACAACAATTCTTTTCGAGATACAACGTGTAGTTTTGGAGATACAAGCTAATTTTGTACGATGCGTTATTTCTTCTCGTAAAGAGTTTCCAATGCGTACGCATATGTCTTTACTCTGCAAAACTGTATTTCCTTATGAAGTGGTATTCTTACATATCCTTTCGAGAGAAAACTGTCCTGTGCCTTCTCTTTTGAGGCTACACACTTAGACATACACGCAACATGAAAGCTTTCGACTTACAACGTGTTGTTTAGGAAAAACAAGATAATTTCGCACGATGCGGGATTTCCTTAAAACGTGATTTTCTGAAAAATTTTGACGAAAGAAAATTCTCCTTTTGGTTCTCTTTAGATGCTACATGTTAAGACTTACACGCCACAACAATTCTTTTCGAGATACAACGTGTAGTTTTGGAGATACAAGCTAATATTGTACTATGCGTTATTTCTTCTCGTAAAGAGTTTCCAATGCGTACGTATATGTCTTTACTCTGCAAAACTGTATTTCCTTATGAAGTGGTATTCTTACATATCCTTTCGAGAGAAAACTGTCCTGTGCCTTCTCTTTTGAGGCTACACACTTAGACATACACGCAACATGAAAGCTTTTCGACTTACAACGTGTTGTTTAGGAAAAACAAGATAATTTCGCACGATGCGGGATTTCCTTAAAACGTGATTTTCTGAAAAATTTTGACGGAAGAAAATTCTCCTTTTGGTTCTCTTTAGATGCTACATGTTAAGATGTACACGCCACAACAATTCTTTTAGAGATACAACGTGTAGTTTTGGAGATACAAGCTAATTTTGTACGATGCGTTATTTCTTCTCGTAAAGAGTTTCCAATGCGTACGTATATGTCTTTACTCTGCAAAACTGTATTTCCTTATGAAGTGGTATTCTTACATATCCTTTCGAGAGAAAACTGTCCTGTGCCTTCTCTTTTGAGGCTACACACTTAGACATACACGCAACATGAAAGCTTTTCGACTTACAACGTGTTGTTTAGGAAAAACAAGATAATTTCGCACGATGCGGGATTTCCTTAAAACGTGATTTTCTGAAAAATTTTGACGAAAGAAAATTCTCTTTTTGGTTCTCTTTAGATGCTACATGTTAAGACGTACACGCCACAACAATTCTTTTCGAGATACAACGTGTAGTTTTGGAGATACAAGCTAATTTTGTACTATGCGTTATTTCTTCTCGTAAAGAATTTCCAATGCGTACGTATATGTCTTTACTCTGCAAAACTGTATTTCCTTATGAAGTGGTATTCTTACATATCCTTTCGAGAGAAAACTGTCCTGTGCCTTCTCTTTTGAGGCTACACACTTAGACATACACGCAACATGAAAGCTTTTCGACTTACAACGTGTTGTTTAGGAAAAACAAGATAATTTTGCACGATGCGGGATTTCCTTAAAACGTGATTTTCTGAAAAATTTTGACGAAAGAAAATTCTCCTTTTGGTTCTCTTTAGATGCTACATGTTAAGATGTACACGCCACAACAATTCTTTTCGAGATACAACGTGTAGTTTTGGAGATACAAGCTAATTTTGTACTATGCGTTATTTCTTCTCGTAAAGAGTTTCCAATGCGTACGCATATGTCTTTACTCTGCAAAACTGTATTTCCTTATGAAGTGGTATTCTTACATATCCTTTCGAGAGAAAACTGTCCTGTGCCTTCTCTTTTGAGGCTACACACTTAGACATACACGCAACATGAAAGCTTTTCGACTTACAACGTGTTGTTTAGGAAAAACAAGATAATTTCGCACGATGCGGGATTTCCTTAAAACGTGATTTTCTGAAAAATTTTGACGAAAGAAAATTCTCCTTTTGGTTCTCTTTAGATGCTACATGTTAAGAGGTACACGCCACAACAATTCTTTTCGAGATACAACGTGTAGTTTTGGAGATACAAGCTAATTTTGTACTATGCGTTATTTCTTCTCGTAAAGAGTTTCCAATGCGTACGCATATGTCTTTACTCTGCAAAACTGTATTTCCTTATGAAGTGGTATTCTTACATATCCTTTCGAGAGAAAACTGTCCTGTGCCTTCTCTTTTGAGGCTACACACTTAGACATACACGCAACATGAAAGCTTTCGACTTACAACGTGTTGTTTAGGAAAAACAAGATAATTTCGCACGATGCGGGATTTCCTTAAAACGTGATTTTCTGAAAAATTTTGACGAAAGAAAATTCTCCTTTTGGTTCTCTTTAGATGCTACATGTTAAGACTTACACGCCACAACAATTCTTTTCGAGATACAACGTGTAGTTTTGGAGATACAAGCTAATATTGTACTATGCGTTATTTCTTCTCGTAAAGAGTTTCCAATGCGTACGTATATGTCTTTACTCTGCAAAACTGTATTTCCTTATGAAGTGGTATTCTTACATATCCTTTCGAGAGAAAACTGTCCTGTGCCTTCTCTTTTGAGGCTACACACTTAGACATACACGCAACATGAAAGCTTTTCGACTTACAACGTGTTGTTTAGGAAAAACAAGATAATTTCGCACGATGCGGGATTTCCTTAAAACGTGATTTTCTGAAAAATTTTGACGAAAGAAAATTCTCCTTTTGGTTCTCTTTAGATGCTACATGTTAAGATGTACACGCCACAACAATTCTTTTCGAGATACAACGTGTAGTTTTGGAGATACAAGCTAATTTTGTACTATGCGTTATTTCTTCTCGTAAAGAGTTTCCAATGCGTACGTATATGTCTTTACTCTGCAAAACTGTATTTCCTTATGAAGTGGTATTCTTACATATCCTTTCGAGAGAAAACTGTCCTGTGCCTTCTCTTTTGAGGCTACACACTTAGACATACACGCAACATGAAAGCTTTTCGACTTACAACGTGTTGTTTAGGAAAAACAAGATAATTTCGCACGATGCGGGATTTCCTTAAAACGTGATTTTCTGAAAAATTTTGACGAAAGAAAATTCTCTTTTTGGTTCTCTTTAGATGCTACATGTTAAGACGTACACGCCACAACAATTCTTTTCGAGATACAACGTGTAGTTTTGGAGATACAAGCTAATTTTGTACTATGCGTTATTTCTTCTCATAAAGAATTTCCAATGCGTACGTATATGTCTTTACTCTGCAAAACTGTATTTCCTTATGAAGTGGTATTCTTACATATCCTTTCGAGAGAAAACTGTCCTGTGCCTTCTCTTTTGAGGCTACACACTTAGACATACACGCAACATGAAAGCTTTTCGACTTACAACGTGTTGTTTAGGAAAAACAAGATAATTTCGCACGATGCGGGATTTCCTTAAAACGTGATTTTCTGAAAAATTTTGACGAAAGAAAATTCTCCTTTTGGTTCTCTTTAGATGCTACATGTTAAGATGTACACGCCACAACAATTCTTTTCGAGATACAACGTGTAGTTTTGGAGATACAAGCTAATTTTGTACTATGCGTTATTTCTTCTCGTAAAGAGTTTCCAATGCGTACGCATATGTCTTTACTCTGCAAAACTGTATTTCCTTATGAAGTGGTATTCTTACATATCCTTTCGAGAGAAAACTGTCCTGTGCCTTCTCTTTTGAGGCTACACACTTAGACATACACGCAACATGAAAGCTTTTCGACTTACAACGTGTTGTTTAGGAAAAACAAGATAATTTCGCACGATGCGGGATTTCCTTAAAACGTGATTTTCTGAAAAATTTTGACGAAAGAAAATTCTCCTTTTGGTTCTCTTTAGATGCTACATGTTAAGACGTACACGCCACAACAATTCTTTTCGAGATACAACGTGTAGTTTTGGAGATACAAGCTAATTTTGTACTATGCGTTATTTCTTCTCGTAAAGAGTTTCCAATGCGTACGTATATGTCTTTACTCTGCAAAACTGTATTTCCTTATGAAGTGGTATTCTTACATATCCTTTCGAGAGAAAACTGTCCTGTGCCTTCTCTTTTGAGGCTACACACTTAGACATACACGCAACATGAAAGCTTTTCGACTTACAACGTGTTGCTTAGGAAAAACAAGATAATTTCGCACGATGCGGGATTTCCTTAAAACGTGATTTTCTGAAAAATTTTGACGAAAGAAAATTCTCCTTTTGGTTCTCTTTAGATGCTACATGTTAAGACGTACACGCCACAACAATTCTTTTCGAGATACTACGTGTAGTTTTGGAGATACAAGATAATTTTGTACTATGCGTTATTTCTTCTCGTAAAGAGTTTCCAATGCGTACGTATATGTCTTTACGCTGCAAAACTGTATTTCCTTATGAAGTGGTATTCTTACATATCCTTTCGAGAGAAAACTGTCCTGTGCCTTCTCTTTTGAGGCTACACACTTAGACATACACGCAACATGAAAGCTTTTCGACTTACAACGTGTTGTTTAGGAAAAACAAGATAATTTCGCACGATGCGGGATTTCCTTAAAACGTGATTTTCTGAAAAATTTTGACGAAAGAAAATTCTCCTTTTGGTTCTCTTTAGATGCTACATGTTAAGACGTACACGCCACAACAATTCTTTTCGAGATACAACGTGTAGTTTTGGAGATACAAGCTAATTTTGTACTATGCCTTATTTCTTCTCGTAAAGAGTTTCCAATGCGTACGTATATGTCTTTACGCTGCAAAACTGTATTTCCTTATGAAGTGGTATTCTTACATATCCTTTCGAGAGAAAACTGTCCTGTGCCTTCTCTTTTGAGGCTACACACTTAGACATACACGCAACATGAAAGCTTTTCGACTTACAACGTGTTGTTTAGGAAAAACAAGATAATTTCGCACGATGCGGGATTTCCTTAAAACGTGATTTTCTGAAAAATTTTGACGAAAGAAAATTCTCCTTTTGGTTCTCTTTAGATGCTACATGTTAAGACGTACACGCCACAACAATTCTTTTCGAGATACAACGTGTAGTTTTGGAGATACAAGCTAATTTTGTACTATGCGTTATTTCTTCTCGTAAAGAGTTTCCAATGCGTACGTATATGTCTTTACTCTGCAAAACTGTATTTCCTTATGAAGTGGTATTCTTACATATCCTTTCGAGAGAAAACTGTCCTGTGCCTTCTCTTTTGAGGCTACACACTTAGACATACACGCAACATGAAAGCTTTTCGACTTACAACGTGTTGTTTAGGAAAAACAAGATAATTTCGCACGATGCGGGATTTCCTTAAAACGTGATTTTCTGAAAAATTTTGACGAAAGAAAATTCTCTTTTTGGTTCTCTTTAGATGCTACATGTTAAGACGTACACGCCACAACAATTCTTTTCGAGATACAACGTGTAGTTTTGGAGATACAAGCTAATTTTGTACTATGCGTTATTTCTTCTCATAAAGAATTTCCAATGCGTACGTATATGTCTTTACTCTGCAAAACTGTATTTCCTTATGAAGTGGTATTCTTACATATCCTTTCGAGAGAAAACTGTCCTGTGCCTTCTCTTTTGAGGCTACACACTTAGACATACACGCAACATGAAAGCTTTTCGACTTACAACGTGTTGTTTAGGAAAAACAAGATAATTTCGCACGATGCGGGATTTCCTTAAAACGTGATTTTCTGAAAAATTTTGACGAAAGAAAATTCTCCTTTTGGTTCTCTTTAGATGCTACATGTTAAGATGTACACGCCACAACAATTCTTTTCGAGATACAACGTGTAGTTTTGGAGATACAAGCTAATTTTGTACTATGCGTTATTTCTTCTCGTAAAGAGTTTCCAATGCGTACGCATATGTCTTTACTCTGCAAAACTGTATTTCCTTATGAAGTGGTATTCTTACATATCCTTTCGAGAGAAAACTGTCCTGTGCCTTCTCTTTTGAGGCTACACACTTAGACATACACGCAACATGAAAGCTTTTCGACTTACAACGTGTTGTTTAGGAAAAACAAGATAATTTCGCACGATGCGGGATTTCCTTAAAACGTGATTTTCTGAAAAATTTTGACGAAAGAAAATTCTCCTTTTGGTTCTCTTTAGATGCTACATGTTAAGACGTACACGCCACAACAATTCTTTTCGAGATACAACGTGTAGTTTTGGAGATACAAGCTAATTTTGTACTATGCGTTATTTCTTCTCGTAAAGAGTTTCCAATGCGTACGTATATGTCTTTACTCTGCAAAACTGTATTTCCTTATGAAGTGGTATTCTTACATATCCTTTCGAGAGAAAACTGTCCTGTGCCTTCTCTTTTGAGGCTACACACTTAGACATACACGCAACATGAAAGCTTTTCGACTTACAACGTGTTGTTTAGGAAAAACAAGATAATTTCGCACGATGCGGGATTTCCTTAAAACGTGATTTTCTGAAAAATTTTGACGAAAGAAAATTCTCCTTTTGGTTCTCTTTAGATGCTACATGTTAAGACGTACACGCCACAACAATTCTTTTCGAGATACAACGTGTAGTTTTGGAGATACAAGCTAATTTTGTACTATGCGTTATTTCTTCTCGTAAAGAGTTTCCAATGCGTACGTATATGTCTTTACTCTGCAAAACTGTATTTCCTTATGAAGTGGTATTCTTACATATCCTTTCGAGAGAAAACTGTCCTGTGCCTTCTCTTTTGAGGCTACACACTTAGAGATACACGCAACATGAAAGCTTTTCGACTTACAACGTGTTGCTTAGGAAAAACAAGATAATTTCGCACGATGCGGGATTTCCTTAAAACGTGATTTTCTGAAAAATTTTGACGAAAGAAAATTCTCCTTTTGGTTCTCTTTAGATGCTACATGTTAAGACGTACACGCCACAACAATTCTTTTCGAGATACTACCTGTAGTTTTGGAGATACAAGATAATTTTGTACTATGCGTTATTTCTTCTCGTAAAGAGTTTCCAATGGGTACGTATATGTCTTTACGCTGCAAAACTGTATTTCCTTATGAAGTGGTATTCTTACATATCCTTTCGAGAGAAAACTGTCCTGTGCCTTCTCTTTTGAGGCTACACACTTAGACATACACGCAACATGAAAGCTTTTCGACTTACAACGTGTTGTTTAGGAAAAACAAGATAATTTCGCACGATGCGGGATTTCCTTAAAACGTGATTTTCTGAAAAATTTTGACGAAAGAAAATTCTCCTTTTGGTTCTCTTTAGATGCTACATGTTAAGACGTACACGCCACAACAATTCTTTTCGAGATACAACGTGTAGTTTTGGAGATACAAGCTAATTTTGTACTATGCCTTATTTCTTCTCGTAAAGAGTTTCCAATGCGTACGTATATGTCTTTACGCTGCAAAACTGTATTTCCTTATGAAGTGGTATTCTTACATATCCTTTCGAGAGAAAACTGTCCTGTGCCTTCTCTTTTGAGGCTACACACTTAGACATACACGCAACATGAAAGCTTTTCGACTTACAACGTGTTGTTTAGGAAAAACAAGATAATTTCGCACGATGCGGGATTTCCTTAAAACGTGATTTTCTGAAAAATTTTGACGAAAGAAAATTCTCCTTTTGGTTCTCTTTAGATGCTACATGTTAAGACGTACACGCCACAACAATTCTTTTCGAGATACAACGTGTAGTTTTGGAGATACAAGCTAATTTTGTACTATGCGTTATTTCTTCTCATAAAGAATTTCCAATGCGTACGTATATGTCTTTACTCTGCAAAACTGTATTTCCTTATGAAGTGGTATTCTTACATATCCTTTCGAGAGAAAACTGTCCTGTGCCTTCTCTTTTGAGGCTACACACTTAGACATACACGCAACATGAAAGCTTTTCGACTTACAACGTGTTGTTTAGGAAAAACAAGATAATTTCGCACGATGCGGGATTTCCTTAAAACGTGATTTTCTGAAAAATTTTGACGAAAGAAAATTCTCCTTTTGGTTCTCTTTAGATGCTACATGTTAAGATGTACACGCCACAACAATTCTTTTCGAAACGTGTAGTTTTTGGAGATACAAGCTAATTTTGTACTATGCGTTATTTCTTCTCGTAAAGAGTTTCCAATGCGTACGTATATGTCTTTACTCTGCAAAACTGTATTTCCTTATGAAGTGGTATTCTTACATATCCTTTCGAGAGAAAACTGTCCTGTGCCTTCTCTTTTGAGGCTACACACTTAGACATACACGCAACATGAAAGCTTTTCGACTTACAACGTGTTGTTTAGGAAAAACAAGATAATTTCGCACGATGCGGGATTTCCTTAAAACGTGATTTTCTGAAAAATTTTGACGAAAGAAAATTCTCCTTTTGGTTCTCTTTAGATGCTACATGTTAAGACGTACACGCCACAACAATTCTTTTCGAGATACAACGTGTAGTTTTGGAGATACAAGCTAATTTTGTACTATGCGTTATTTCTTCTCCTAAAGAGTTTCCAATGCGTACGTATATGTCTTTACTCTGCAAAACTGTATTTCCTTATGAAGTGGTATTCTTACATATCCTTTCGAGAGAAAACTGTCCTGTGCCTTCTCTTTTGAGGCTACACACTTAGACATACACGCAACATGAAAGCTTTCGACTTACAACGTGTTGTTTAGGAAAAACAAGATAATTTCGCACGATGCGGGATTTCCTTAAAACGTGATTTTCTGAAAAATTTTGACGAAAGAAAATTCTCCTTTTGGTTCTCTTTAGATGCTACATGTTAAGACGTACACGCCACAACAATTCTTTTCGAGATACAACGTGTAGTTTTGGAGATACAAGCTAATTTTGTACTATGCGTTATTTCTTCTCGTAAAGAGTTTCCAATGCGTACGTATATGTCTTTACTCTGCAAAACTGTATTTCCTTATGAAGTGGTATTCTTACATATCCTTTCGAGAGAAAACTGTCCTGTGCCTTCTCTTTTGAGGCTACACACTTAGACATACACGCAACATGAAAGCTTTTCGACTTACAACGTGTTGTTTAGGAAAAACAAGATAATTTCGCACGATGCGGGATTTCCTTAAAACGTGATTTTCTGAAAAATTTTGACGAAAGAAAATTCTCCTTTTGGTTCTCTTTAGATGCTACATGTTAAGACGTACACGCCACAACAATTCTTTTCGAGATACAACGTGTAGTTTTGGAGATACAAGCTAATTTTGTACTATGCGTTATTTCTTCTCCTAAAGAGTTTCCAATGCGTACGTATATGTCTTTACTCTGCAAAACTGTATTTCCTTATGAAGTGGTATTCTTACATATCCTTTCGAGAGAAAACTGTCCTGTGCCTTCTCTTTTGAGGCTACACACTTAGACATACACGCAACATGAAAGCTTTTCGACTTACAACGTGTTGTTTAGGAAAAACAAGATAATTTCGCACGATGCGGGATTTCCTTAAAACGTGATTTTCTGAAAAATTTTGACGAAAGAAAATTCTCTTTTTGGTTCTCTTTAGATGCTACATGTTAAGACGTACCACGCCACAACAATTCTTTTCGAGATACAACGTGTAGTTTTGGAGATACAAGCTAATTTTGTACTATGCGTTATTTCTTCTCGTAAAGAGTTTCCAATGCGTACGTATATGTCTTTACTCTGCAAAACTGTATTTCCTTATGAAGTGGTATTCTTACATATCCTTTCGAGAGAAAACTGTCCTGTGCCTTCTCTTTTGAGGCTACACACTTAGACATACACGCAACATGAAAGCTTTTCGACTTACAACGTGTTGTTTAGGAAAAACAAGATAATTTCGCACGATGCGGGATTTCCTTAAAACGTGATTTTCTGAAAAATTTTGACGAAAGAAAATTCTCCTTTTGGTTCTCTTTAGATGCTACATGTTAAGACGTACACGCCACAACAATTCTTTTCGAGATACAACGTGTAGTTTTGGAGATACAAGCTAATTTTGTACTATGCGTTATTTCTTCTCGTAAAGAGTTTCCAATGCGTACGTATATGTCTTTACTCTGCAAAACTGTATTTCCTTATGAAGTGGTATTCTTACATATCCTTTCGAGAGAAAACTGTCCTGTGCCTTCTCTTTTGAGGCTACACACTTAGACATACACGCAACATGAAAGCTTTTCGACTTACAACGTGTTGTTTAGGAAAAACAAGATAATTTCGCACGATGCGGGATTTCCTTAAAACGTGATTTTCTGAAAAATTTTGACGAAAGAAAATTCTCCTTTTGGTTCTCTTTAGATGCTACATGTTAAGACGTACACGCCACAACAATTCTTTTCGAGATACAACGTGTAGTTTTGGAGATACAAGCTAATTTTGTACTATGCGTTATTTCTTCTCGTAAAGAGTTTCCAATGCGTACGTATATGTCTTTACTCTGCAAAACTGTATTTCCTTATGAAGTGGTATTCTTACATATCCTTTCGAGAGAAAACTGTCCTGTGCCTTCTCTTTTGAGGCTACACACTTAGACATACACGCAACATGAAAGCTTTTCGACTTACAACGTGTTGTTTAGGAAAAACAAGATAATTTCGCACGATGCGGGATTTCCTTAAAACGTGATTTTCTGAAAAATTTTGACGAAAGAAAATTCTCCTTTTGGTTCTCTTTAGATGCTACATGTTAAGACGTACACGCCACAACAATTCTTTTCGAGATACAACGTGTAGTTTTGGAGATACAAGCTAATTTTGTACTATGCGTTATTTCTTCTCCTAAAGAGTTTCCAATGCGTACGTATATGTCTTTACTCTGCAAAACTGTATTTCCTTATGAAGTGGTATTCTTACATATCCTTTCGAGAGAAAACTGTCCTGTGCCTTCTCTTTTGAGGCTACACACTTAGACATACACGCAACATGAAAGCTTTTCGACTTACAACGTGTTGTTTAGGAAAAACAAGATAATTTCGCACGATGCGGGATTTCCTTAAAACGTGATTTTCTGAAAAATTTTGACGAAAGAAAATTCTCCTTTTGGTTCTCTTTAGATGCTACATGTTAAGACGTACACGCCACAACAATTCTTTTCGAGATACAACGTGTAGTTTTGGAGATACAAGCTAATTTTGTACTATGCGTTATTTCTTCTCCTAAAGAGTTTCCAATGCGTACGTATATGTCTTTACTCTGCAAAACTGTATTTCCTTATGAAGTGGTATTCTTACATATCCTTTCGAGAGAAAACTGTCCTGTGCCTTCTCTTTTGAGGCTACACACTTAGACATACACGCAACATGAAAGCTTTCGACTTACAACGTGTTGTTTAGGAAAAACAAGATAATTTCGCACGATGCGGGATTTCCTTAAAACGTGATTTTCTGAAAAATTTTGACGAAAGAAAATTCTCCTTTTGGTTCTCTTTAGATGCTACATGTTAAGACGTACACGCCACAAACAATTCTTTTCGAGATACAACGTGTAGTTTTGGAGATACAAGCTAATTTTGTACTATGCGTTATTTCTTCTCGTAAAGAGTTTCCAATGCGTACGTATATGTCTTTACTCTGCAAAACTGTATTTCCTTATGAAGTGGTATTCTTACATATCCTTTCGAGAGAAAACTGTCCTGTGCCTTCTCTTTTGAGGCTACACACTTAGACATACACGCAACATGAAAGCTTTTCGACTTACAACGTGTTGTTTAGGAAAAACAAGATAATTTCGCACGATGCGGGATTTCCTTAAAACGTGATTTTCTGAAAAATTTTGACGAAAGAAAATTCTCCTTTTGGTTCTCTTTAGATGCTACATGTTAAGACGTACACGCCACAACAATTCTTTTCGAGATACAACGTGTAGTTTTGGAGATACAAGCTAATTTTGTACTATGCGTTATTTCTTCTCCTAAAGAGTTTCCAATGCGTACGTATATGTCTTTACTCTGCAAAACTGTATTTCCTTATGAAGTGGTATTCTTACATATCCTTTCGAGAGAAAACTGTCCTGTGCCTTCTCTTTTGAGGCTACACACTTAGACATACACGCAACATGAAAGCTTTTCGACTTACAACGTGTTGTTTAGGAAAAACAAGATAATTTCGCACGATGCGGGATTTCCTTAAAACGTGATTTTCTGAAAAATTTTGACGAAAGAAAATTCTCTTTTTGGTTCTCTTTAGATGCTACATGTTAAGACGTACACGCCACAACAATTCTTTTCGAGATACAACGTGTAGTTTTGGAGATACAAGCTAATTTTGTACTATGCGTTATTTCTTCTCGTAAAGAGTTTCCAATGCGTACGTATATGTCTTTACTCTGCAAAACTGTATTTCCTTATGAAGTGGTATTCTTACATATCCTTTCGAGAGAAAACTGTCCTGTGCCTTCTCTTTTGAGGCTACACACTTAGACATACACGCAACATGAAAGCTTTTCGACTTACAACGTGTTGTTTAGGAAAAACAAGATAATTTCGCACGATGCGGGATTTCCTTAAAACGTGATTTTCTGAAAAATTTTGACGAAAGAAAATTCTCCTTTTGGTTCTCTTTAGATGCTACATGTTAAGACGTACACGCCACAACAATTCTTTTCGAGATACAACGTGTAGTTTTGGAGATACAAGCTAATTTTGTACTATGCGTTATTTCTTCTCCTAAAGAGTTTCCAATGCGTACGTATATGTCTTTACTCTGCAAAACTGTATTTCCTTATGAAGTGGTATTCTTACATATCCTTTCGAGAGAAAACTGTCCTGTGCCTTCTCTTTTGAGGCTACACACTTAGACATACACGCAACATGAAAGCTTTCGACTTACAACGTGTTGTTTAGGAAAAACAAGATAATTTCGCACGATGCGGGATTTCCTTAAAACGTGATTTTCTGAAAAATTTTGACGAAAGAAAATTCTCCTTTTGGTTCTCTTTAGATGCTACATGTTAAGGACGTACACGCCACAACAATTCTTTTCGAGATACAACGTGTAGTTTTGGAGATACAAGCTAATTTTGTACTATGCGTTATTTCTTCTCGTAAAGAGTTTCCAATGCGTACGTATATGTCTTTACTCTGCAAAACTGTATTTCCTTATGAAGTGGTATTCTTACATATCCTTTCGAGAGAAAACTGTCCTGTGCCTTCTCTTTTGAGGCTACACACTTAGACATACACGCAACATGAAAGCTTTTCGACTTACAACGTGTTGTTTAGGAAAAACAAGATAATTTCGCACGATGCGGGATTTCCTTAAAACGTGATTTTCTGAAAAATTTTGACGAAAGAAAATTCTCCTTTTGGTTCTCTTTAGATGCTACATGTTAAGACGTACACGCCACAACAATTCTTTTCGAGATACAACGTGTAGTTTTGGAGATACAAGCTAATTTTGTACTATGCGTTATTTCTTCTCCTAAAGAGTTTCCAATGCGTACGTATATGTCTTTACTCTGCAAAACTGTATTTCCTTATGAAGTGGTATTCTTACATATCCTTTCGAGAGAAAACTGTCCTGTGCCTTCTCTTTTGAGGCTACACACTTAGACATACACGCAACATGAAAGCTTTCGACTTACAACGTGTTGTTTAGGAAAAACAAGATAATTTCGCACGATGCGGGATTTCCTTAAAACGTGATTTTCTGAAAAATTTTGACGAAAGAAAATTCTCCTTTTGGTTCTCTTTAGATGCTACATGTTAAGACGTACACGCCACAACAATTCTTTTCGAGATACAACGTGTAGTTTTGGAGATACAAGCTAATTTTGTACTATGCGTTATTTCTTCTCGTAAAGAGTTTCCAATGCGTACGTATATGTCTTTACTCTGCAAAAAAAACTGTATTTCCTTATGAAGTGGTATTCTTACATATCCTTTCGAGAGAAAACTGTCCTGTGCCTTCTCTTTTGAGGCTACACACTTAGACATACACGCAACATGAAAGCTTTTCGACTTACAACGTGTTGTTTAGGAAAAACAAGATAATTTCGCACGATGCGGGATTTCCTTAAAACGTGATTTTCTGAAAAATTTTGACGAAAGAAAATTCTCCTTTTGGTTCTCTTTAGATGCTACATGTTAAGACGTACACGCCACAACAATTCTTTTCGAGATACAACGTGTAGTTTTGGAGATACAAGCTAATTTTGTACTATGCGTTATTTCTTCTCCTAAAGAGTTTCCAATGCGTACGTATATGTCTTTACTCTGCAAAACTGTATTTCCTTATGAAGTGGTATTCTTACATATCCTTTCGAGAGAAAACTGTCCTGTGCCTTCTCTTTTGAGGCTACACACTTAGACATACACGCAACATGAAAGCTTTTCGACTTACAACGTGTTGTTTAGGAAAAACAAGATAATTTCGCACGATGCGGGATTTCCTTAAAACGTGATTTTCTGAAAAATTTTGACGAAAGAAAATTCTCTTTTTGGTTCTCTTTAGATGCTACATGTTAAGACGTACACGCCACAACAATTCTTTTCGAGATACAACGTGTAGTTTTGGAGATACAAGCTAATTTTGTACTATGCGTTATTTCTTCTCGTAAAGAGTTTCCAATGCGTACGTATATGTCTTTACTCTGCAAAACTGTATTTCCTTATGAAGTGGTATTCTTACATATCCTTTCGAGAGAAAACTGTCCTGTGCCTTCTCTTTTGAGGCTACACACTTAGACATACACGCAACATGAAAGCTTTTCGACTTACAACGTGTTGTTTAGGAAAAACAAGATAATTTCGCACGATGCGGGATTTCCTTAAAACGTGATTTTCTGAAAAATTTTGACGAAAGAAAATTCTCCTTTTGGTTCTCTTTAGATGCTACATGTTAAGACGTACACGCCACAACAATTCCTTTCGAGATACAACGTGTAGTTTTGGAGATACAAGCTAATTTTGTACTATGCGTTATTTCTTCTCGTAAAGAGTTTCCAATGCGTACGTATATGTCTTTACTCTGCAAAACTGTATTTCCTTATGAAGTGGTATTCTTACATATCCTTTCGAGAGAAAACTGTCCTGTGCCTTCTCTTTTGAGGCTACACCACTTAGACATACACGCAACATGAAAGCTTTTCGACTTACAACGTGTTGTTTAGGAAAAACAAGATAATTTCGCACGATGCGGATTTCCTTAAAACGTGATTTTCTGAAAAATTTTGACGAAAGAAAATTCTCCTTTTGGTTCTCTTTAGATGCTACATGTTAAGACGTACACGCCACAACAATTCTTTTCGAGATACAACGTGTAGTTTTGGAGATACAAGCTAATTTTGTACTATGCGTTATTTCTTCTCCTAAAGAGTTTCCAATGCGTACGTATATGTCTTTACTCTGCAAAACTGTATTTCCTTATGAAGTGGTATTCTTACATATCCTTTCGAGAGAAAACTGTCCTGTGCCTTCTCTTTTGAGGCTACACACTTAGACATACACGCAACATGAAAGCTTTTCGACTTACAACGTGTTGTTTAGGAAAAACAAGATAATTTCGCACGATGCGGGATTTCCTTAAAACGTGATTTTCTGAAAAATTTTGACGAAAGAAAATTCTCTTTTTGGTTCTCTTTAGATGCTACATGTTAAGACGTACACGCCACAACAATTCTTTTCGAGATACAACGTGTAGTTTTGGAGATACAAGCTAATTTTGTACTATGCGTTATTTCTTCTCGTAAAGAGTTTCCAATGCGTACGTATATGTCTTTACTCTGCAAAACTGTATTTCCTTATGAAGTGGTATTCTTACATATCCTTTCGAGAGAAAACTGTCCTGTGCCTTCTCTTTTGAGGCTACACACTTAGACATACACGCAACATGAAAGCTTTTCGACTTACAACGTGTTGTTTAGGAAAAACAAGATAATTTCGCACGATGCGGGATTTCCTTAAAACGTGATTTTCTGAAAAATTTTGACGAAAGAAAATTCTCCTTTTGGTTCTCTTTAGATGCTACATGTTAAGACGTACACGCCACAACAATTCTTTTCGAGATACAACGTGTAGTTTTGGAGATACAAGCTAATTTTGTACTATGCGTTATTTCTTCTCCTAAAGAGTTTCCAATGCGTACGTATATGTCTTTACTCTGCAAAACTGTATTTCCTTATGAAGTGGTATTCTTACATATCCTTTCGAGAGAAAACTGTCCTGTGCCTTCTCTTTTGAGGCTACACACTTAGACATACACGCAACATGAAAGCTTTTCGACTTACAACGTGTTGTTTAGGAAAAACAAGATAATTTCGCACGATGCGGGATTTCCTTAAAACGTGATTTTCTGAAAAATTTTGACGAAAGAAAATTCTCCTTTTGGTTCTCTTTAGATGCTACATGTTAAGACGTACACGCCACAACAATTCTTTTCGAGATACAACGTGTAGTTTTGGAGATACAAGCTAATTTTGTACTATGCGTTATTTCTTCTCGTAAAGAGTTTCCAATGCGTACGTATATGTCTTTACTCTGCAAAACTGTATTTCCTTATGAAGTGGTATTCTTACATATCCTTTCGAGAGAAAACTGTCCTGTGCCTTCTCTTTTGAGGCTACACACTTAGACATACACGCAACATGAAAGCTTTTCGACTTACAACGTGTTGTTTAGGAAAAACAAGATAATTTCGCACGATGCGGGATTTCCTTAAAACGTGATTTTCTGAAAAATTTTGACGAAAGAAAATTCTCCTTTGGTTCTCTTTAGATGCTACATGTTAAGACGTACACGCCACAACAATTCTTTTCGAGATACAACGTGTAGTTTTGGAGATACAAGCTAATTTTGTACTATGCGTTATTTCTTCTCGTAAAGAGTTTCCAATGCGTACGTATATGTCTTTACTCTGCAAAACTGTATTTCCTTATGAAGTGGTATTCTTACATATCCTTTCGAGAGAAAACTGTCCTGTGCCTTCTCTTTTGAGGCTACACACTTAGACATACACGCAACATGAAAGCTTTTGGACTTACAACGTGTTGTTTAGGAAAAACAAGATAATTTCGCACGATGCGGGATTTCCTTAAAACGTGATTTTCTGAAAAATTTTGACGAAAGAAAATTCTCCTTTTGGTTCTCTTTAGATGCTACATGTTAAGACGTACACGCCACAACAATTCTTTTCGAGATACAACGTGTAGTTTTGGAGATACAAGCTAATTTTGTACTATGCGTTATTTCTTCTCCTAAAGAGTTTCCAATGCGTACGTATATGTCTTTACTCTGCAAAACTGTATTTCCTTATGAAGTGGTATTCTTACATATCCTTTCGAGAGAAAACTGTCCTGTGCCTTCTCTTTTGAGGCTACACACTTAGACATACACGCAACATGAAAGCTTTCGACTTACAACGTGTTGTTTAGGAAAAACAAGATAATTTCGCACGATGCGGGATTTCCTTAAAACGTGATTTTCTGAAAAATTTTGACGAAAGAAAATTCTCCTTTTGGTTCTCTTTAGATGCTACATGTTAAGACGTACACGCCACAACAATTCTTTTCGAGATACAACGTGTAGTTTTGGAGATACAAGCTAATTTTGTACTATGCGTTATTTCTTCTCGTAAAGAGTTTCCAATGCGTACGTATATGTCTTTACTCTGCAAAACTGTATTTCCTTATGAAGTGGTATTCTTACATATCCTTTCGAGAGAAAACTGTCCTGTGCCTTCTCTTTTGAGGCTACACACTTAGACATACACGCAACATGAAAGCTTTTCGACTTACAACGTGTTGTTTAGGAAAAACAAGATAATTTCGCACGATGCGGGATTTCCTTAAAACGTGATTTTCTGAAAAATTTTGACGAAAGAAAATTCTCCTTTTGGTTCTCTTTAGATGCTACATGTTAAGACGTACACGCCACAACAATTCTTTTCGAGATACAACGTGTAGTTTTGGAGATACAAGCTAATTTTGTACTATGCGTTATTTCTTCTCCTAAAGAGTTTCCAATGCGTACGTATATGTCTTTACTCTGCAAAACTGTATTTCCTTATGAAGTGGTATTCTTACATATCCTTTCGAGAGAAAACTGTCCTGTGCCTTCTCTTTTGAGGCTACACACTTAGACATACACGCAACATGAAAGCTTTTCGACTTACAACGTGTTGTTTAGGAAAAACAAGATAATTTCGCACGATGCGGGATTTCCTTAAAACGTGATTTTCTGAAAAATTTTGACGAAAGAAAATTCTCTTTTTGGTTCTCTTTAGATGCTACATGTTAAGACGTACACGCCACAACAATTCTTTTCGAGATACAACGTGTAGTTTTGGAGATACAAGCTAATTTTGTACTATGCGTTATTTCTTCTCGTAAAGAGTTTCCAATGCGTACGTATATGTCTTTACTCTGCAAAACTGTATTTCCTTATGAAGTGGTATTCTTACATATCCTTTCGAGAGAAAACTGTCCTGTGCCTTCTCTTTTGAGGCTACACACTTAGACATACACGCAACATGAAAGCTTTTCGACTTACAACGTGTTGTTTAGGAAAAACAAGATAATTTCGCACGATGCGGGATTTCCTTAAAACGTGATTTTCTGAAAAATTTTGACGAAAGAAAATTCTCCTTTTGGTTCTCTTTAGATGCTACATGTTAAGACGTACACGCCACAACAATTCTTTTCGAGATACAACGTGTAGTTTTGGAGATACAAGCTAATTTTGTACTATGCGTTATTTCTTCTCCTAAAGAGTTTCCAATGCGTACGTATATGTCTTTACTCTGCAAAACTGTATTTCCTTATGAAGTGGTATTCTTACATATCCTTTCGAGAGAAAACTGTCCTGTGCCTTCTCTTTTGAGGCTACACACTTAGACATACACGCAACATGAAAGCTTTCGACTTACAACGTGTTGTTTAGGAAAAACAAGATAATTTCGCACGATGCGGGATTTCCTTAAAACGTGATTTTCTGAAAAATTTTGACGAAAGAAAATTCTCCTTTTGGTTCTCTTTAGATGCTACATGTTAAGACGTACACGCCACAACAATTCTTTTCGAGATACAACGTGTAGTTTTGGAGATACAAGCTAATTTTGTACTATGCGTTATTTCTTCTCGTAAAGAGTTTCCAATGCGTACGTATATGTCTTTACTCTGCAAAACTGTATTTCCTTATGAAGTGGTATTCTTACATATCCTTTTGAGAGAAAACTGTCCTGTGCCTTCTCTTTTGAGGCTACACACTTAGACATACACGCAACATGAAAGCTTTTCGACTTACAACGTGTTGTTTAGGAAAAACAAGATAATTTCGCACGATGCGGGATTTCCTTAAAACGTGATTTTCTGAAAAATTTTGACGAAAGAAAATTCTCCTTTTGGTTCTCTTTAGATGCTACATGTTAAGACGTACACGCCACAACAATTCTTTTCGAGATACAACGTGTAGTTTTGGAGATACAAGCTAATTTTGTACTATGCGTTATTTCTTCTCCTAAAGAGTTTCCAATGCGTACGTATATGTCTTTACTCTGCAAAACTGTATTTCCTTATGAAGTGGTATTCTTACATATCCTTTCGAGAGAAAACTGTCCTGTGCCTTCTCTTTTGAGGCTACACACTTAGACATACACGCAACATGAAAGCTTTTCGACTTACAACGTGTTGTTTAGGAAAAACAAGATAATTTCGCACGATGCGGGATTTCCTTAAAACGTGATTTTCTGAAAAATTTTGACGAAAGAAAATTCTCCTTTTGGTTCTCTTTAGATGCTACATGTTAAGACGTACACGCCACAACAATTCTTTTCGAGATACAACGTGTAGTTTTGGAGATACAAGCTAATTTTGTACTATGCGTTATTTCTTCTCGTAAAGAGTTTCCAATGCGTACGTATATGTCTTTACTCTGCAAAACTGTATTTCCTTATGAAGTGGTATTCTTACATATCCTTTCGAGAGAAAACTGTCCTGTGCCTTCTCTTTTGAGGCTACACACTTAGACATACACGCAACATGAAAGCTTTTCGACTTACAACGTGTTGTTTAGGAAAAACAAGATAATTTCGCACGATGCGGGATTTCCTTAAAACGTGATTTTCTGAAAAATTTTGACGATAGAAAATTCTCCTTTTGGTTCCCTTTAGATGCTACATGTTAAGACGTACACGCCACAACAATTCTTTTCGAGATACAACGTGTAGTTTTGGAGATACAAGCTAATTTTGTACTATGCGTTATTTCTTCTCGTAAAGAGTTTCCAATGCGTACGTATATGTCTTTACTCTGCAAAACTGTATTTCCTTATGAAGTGGTATTCTTACATATCCTTTCGAGAGAAAACTGTCCTGTGCCTTCTCTTTTGAGGCTACACACTTAGACATACACGCAACATGAAAGCTTTCGACTTACAACGTGTTGTTTAGGAAAAACAAGATAATTTCGCACGATGCGGGATTTCCTTAAAACGTGATTTTCTGAAAAATTTTGACGATAGAAAATTCTCCTTTTGGTTCCCTTTAGATGCTACATGTTAAGACGTACACGCCACAACAATTCTTTTCGAGATACAACGTGTAGTTTTGGAGATACAAGCTAATTTTGTACTATGCGTTATTTCTTCTCGTAAAGAGTTTCCAATGCGTACGTATATGTCTTTACTCTGCAAAACTGTATTTCCTTATGAAGTGGTATTCTTACATATCCTTTCGAGAGAAAACTGTCCTGTGCCTTCTCTTTTGAGGCTACACACTTAGACATACACGCAACATGAAAGCTTTCGACTTACAACGTGTTGTTTAGGAAAAACAAGATAATTTCGCACGATGCGGGATTTCCTTAAAACGTGATTTTCTGAAAAATTTTGACGAAAGAAAATTCTCCTTTTGGTTCTCTTTAGATGCTACATGTTAAGACGTACACGCCACAACAATTCTTTTCGAGATACAACGTGTAGTTTTGGAGATACAAGCTAATTTTGTACTATGCGTTATTTCTTCTCGTAAAGAGTTTCCAATGCGTACGTATATGTCTTTACTCTGCAAAACTGTATTTCCTTATGAAGTGGTATTCTTACATATCCTTTCGAGAGAAAACTGTCCTGTGCCTTCTCTTTTGAGGCTACACACTTAGACATACACGCAACATGAAAGCTTTTCGACTTACAACGTGTTGTTTAGGAAAAACAAGATAATTTCGCACGATGCGGGATTTCCTTAAAACGTGATTTTCTGAAAAATTTTGACGAAAGAAAATTCTCCTTTTGGTTCTCTTTAGATGCTACATGTTAAGACGTACACGCCACAACAATTCTTTTCGAGATACAACGTGTAGTTTTGGAGATACAAGCTAATTTTGTACTATGCGTTATTTCTTCTCCTAAAGAGTTTCCAATGCGTACGTATATGTCTTTACTCTGCAAAACTGTATTTCCTTATGAAGTGGTATTCTTACATATCCTTTCGAGAGAAAACTGTCCTGTGCCTTCTCTTTTGAGGCTACACACTTAGACATACACGCAACATGAAAGCTTTTCGACTTACAACGTGTTGTTTAGGAAAAACAAGATAATTTCGCACGATGCGGGATTTCCTTAAAACGTGATTTTCTGAAAAATTTTGACGAAAGAAAATTCTCCTTTTGGTTCTCTTTAGATGCTACATGTTAAGACGTACACGCCACAACAATTCTTTTCGAGATACAACGTGTAGTTTTGGAGATACAAGCTAATTTTGTACTATGCGTTATTTCTTCTCCTAAAGAGTTTCCAATGCGTACGTATATGTCTTTACTCTGCAAAACTGTATTTCCTTATGAAGTGGTATTCTTACATATCCTTTCGAGAGAAAACTGTCCTGTGCCTTCTCTTTTGAGGCTACACACTTAGACATACACGCAACATGAAAGCTTTCGACTTACAACGTGTTGTTTAGGAAAAACAAGATAATTTCGCACGATGCGGGATTTCCTTAAAACGTGATTTTCTGAAAAATTTTGACGAAAGAAAATTCTCCTTTTGGTTCTCTTTAGATGCTACATGTTAAGACGTACACGCCACAACAATTCTTTTCGAGATACAACGTGTAGTTTTGGAGATACAAGCTAATTTTGTACTATGCGTTATTTCTTCTCGTAAAGAGTTTCCAATGCGTACGTATATGTCTTTACTCTGCAAAACTGTATTTCCTTATGAAGTGGTATTCTTACATATCCTTTCGAGAGAAAACTGTCCTGTGCCTTCTCTTTTGAGGCTACACACTTAGACATACACGCAACATGAAAGCTTTTCGACTTACAACGTGTTGTTTAGGAAAAACAAGATAATTTCGCACGATGCGGGATTTCCTTAAAACGTGATTTTCTGAAAAATTTTGACGAAAGAAAATTCTCCTTTTGGTTCTCTTTAGATGCTACATGTTAAGACGTACACGCCACAACAATTCTTTTCGAGATACAACGTGTAGTTTTGGAGATACAAGCTAATTTTGTACTATGCGTTATTTCTTCTCCTAAAGAGTTTCCAATGCGTACGTATATGTCTTTACTCTGCAAAACTGTATTTCCTTATGAAGTGGTATTCTTACATATCCTTTCGAGAGAAAACTGTCCTGTGCCTTCTCTTTTGAGGCTACACACTTAGACATACACGCAACATGAAAGCTTTTCGACTTACAACGTGTTGTTTAGGAAAAACAAGATAATTTCGCACGATGCGGGATTTCCTTAAAACGTGATTTTCTGAAAAATTTTGACGAAAGAAAATTCTCCTTTTGGTTCTCTTTAGATGCTACATGTTAAGACGTACACGCCACAACAATTCTTTTCGAGATACAACGTGTAGTTTTGGAGATACAAGCTAATTTTGTACTATGCGTTATTTCTTCTCGTAAAGAGTTTCCAATGCGTACGTATATGTCTTTACTCTGCAAAACTGTATTTCCTTATGAAGTGGTATTCTTACATATCCTTTCGAGAGAAAACTGTCCTGTGCCTTCTCTTTTGAGGCTACACACTTAGACATACACGCAACATGAAAGCTTTTCGACTTACAACGTGTTGTTTAGGAAAAACAAGATAATTTCGCACGATGCGGGATTTCCTTAAAACGTGATTTTCTGAAAAATTTTGACGATAGAAAATTCTCCTTTTGGTTCCCTTTAGATGCTACATGTTAAGACGTACACGCCACAACAATTCTTTTCGAGATACAACGTGTAGTTTTGGAGATACAAGCTAATTTTGTACTATGCGTTATTTCTTCTCGTAAAGAGTTTCCAATGCGTACGTATATGTCTTTACTCTGCAAAACTGTATTTCCTTATGAAGTGGTATTCTTACATATCCTTTCGAGAGAAAACTGTCCTGTGCCTTCTCTTTTGAGGCTACACACTTAGACATACACGCAACATGAAAGCTTTCGACTTACAACGTGTTGTTTAGGAAAAACAAGATAATTTCGCACGATGCGGGATTTCCTTAAAACGTGATTTTCTGAAAAATTTTGACGATAGAAAATTCTCCTTTTGGTTCCCTTTAGATGCTACATGTTAAGACGTACACGCCACAACAATTCTTTTCGAGATACAACGTGTAGTTTTGGAGATACAAGCTAATTTTGTACTATGCGTTATTTCTTCTCGTAAAGAGTTTCCAATGCGTACGTATATGTCTTTACTCTGCAAAACTGTATTTCCTTATGAAGTGGTATTCTTACATATCCTTTCGAGAGAAAACTGTCCTGTGCCTTCTCTTTTGAGGCTACACACTTAGACATACACGCAACATGAAAGCTTTCGACTTACAACGTGTTGTTTAGGAAAAACAAGATAATTTCGCACGATGCGGGATTTCCTTAAAACGTGATTTTCTGAAAAATTTTGACGAAAGAAAATTCTCCTTTTGGTTCTCTTTAGATGCTACATGTTAAGACGTACACGCCACAACAATTCTTTTCGAGATACAACGTGTAGTTTTGGAGATACAAGCTAATTTTGTACTATGCGTTATTTCTTCTCGTAAAGAGTTTCCAATGCGTACGTATATGTCTTTACTCTGCAAAACTGTATTTCCTTATGAAGTGGTATTCTTACATATCCTTTCGAGAGAAAACTGTCCTGTGCCTTCTCTTTTGAGGCTACACACTTAGACATACACGCAACATGAAAGCTTTTCGACTTACAACGTGTTGTTTAGGAAAAACAAGATAATTTCGCACGATGCGGGATTTCCTTAAAACGTGATTTTCTGAAAAATTTTGACGAAAGAAAATTCTCCTTTTGGTTCTCTTTAGATGCTACATGTTAAGACGTACACGCCACAACAATTCTTTTCGAGATACAACGTGTAGTTTTGGAGATACAAGCTAATTTTGTACTATGCGTTATTTCTTCTCCTAAAGAGTTTCCAATGCGTACGTATATGTCTTTACTCTGCAAAACTGTATTTCCTTATGAAGTGGTATTCTTACATATCCTTTCGAGAGAAAACTGTCCTGTGCCTTCTCTTTTGAGGCTACACACTTAGACATACACGCAACATGAAAGCTTTTCGACTTACAACGTGTTGTTTAGGAAAAACAAGATAATTTCGCACGATGCGGGATTTCCTTAAAACGTGATTTTCTGAAAAATTTTGACGAAAGAAAATTCTCCTTTTGGTTCTCTTTAGATGCTACATGTTAAGACGTACACGCCACAACAATTCTTTTCGAGATACAACGTGTAGTTTTGGAGATACAAGCTAATTTTGTACTATGCGTTATTTCTTCTCCTAAAGAGTTTCCAATGCGTACGTATATGTCTTTACTCTGCAAAACTGTATTTCCTTATGAAGTGGTATTCTTACATATCCTTTCGAGAGAAAACTGTCCTGTGCCTTCTCTTTTGAGGCTACACACTTAGACATACACGCAACATGAAAGCTTTCGACTTACAACGTGTTGTTTAGGAAAAACAAGATAATTTCGCACGATGCGGGATTTCCTTAAAACGTGATTTTCTGAAAAATTTTGACGAAAGAAAATTCTCCTTTTGGTTCTCTTTAGATGCTACATGTTAAGACGTACACGCCACAACAATTCTTTTCGAGATACAACGTGTAGTTTTGGAGATACAAGCTAATTTTGTACTATGCGTTATTTCTTCTCGTAAAGAGTTTCCAATGCGTACGTATATGTCTTTACTCTGCAAAACTGTATTTCCTTATGAAGTGGTATTCTTACATATCCTTTCGAGAGAAAACTGTCCTGTGCCTTCTCTTTTGAGGCTACACACTTAGACATACACGCAACATGAAAGCTTTTCGACTTACAACGTGTTGTTTAGGAAAAACAAGATAATTTCGCACGATGCGGGATTTCCTTAAAACGTGATTTTCTGAAAAATTTTGACGAAAGAAAATTCTCCTTTTGGTTCTCTTTAGATGCTACATGTTAAGACGTACACGCCACAACAATTCTTTTCGAGATACAACGTGTAGTTTTGGAGATACAAGCTAATTTTGTACTATGCGTTATTTCTTCTCCTAAAGAGTTTCCAATGCGTACGTATATGTCTTTACTCTGCAAAACTGTATTTCCTTATGAAGTGGTATTCTTACATATCCTTTCGAGAGAAAACTGTCCTGTGCCTTCTCTTTTGAGGCTACACACTTAGACATACACGCAACATGAAAGCTTTTCGACTTACAACGTGTTGTTTAGGAAAAACAAGATAATTTCGCACGATGCGGGATTTCCTTAAAACGTGATTTTCTGAAAAATTTTGACGAAAGAAAATTCTCCTTTTGGTTCTCTTTAGATGCTACATGTTAAGACGTACACGCCACAACAATTCTTTTCGAGATACAACGTGTAGTTTTGGAGATACAAGCTAATTTTGTACTACGCGTTATTTCTTCTCGTAAAGAGTTTCCAATGCGTACGTATATGTCTTTACTCTGCAAAACTGTATTTCCTTATGAAGTGGTATTCTTACATATCCTTTCGAGAGAAAACTGTCCTGTGCCTTCTCTTTTGAGGCTACACACTTAGACATACACGCAACATGAAAGCTTTTCGACTTACAACGTGTTGTTTAGGAAAAACAAGATAATTTCGCACGATGCGGGATTTCCTTAAAACGTGATTTTCTGAAAAATTTTGACGATAGAAAATTCTCCTTTTGGTTCCCTTTAGATGCTACATGTTAAGACGTACACGCCACAACAATTCTTTTCGAGATACAACGTGTAGTTTTGGAGATACAAGCTAATTTTGTACTATGCGTTATTTCTTCTCGTAAAGAGTTTCCAATGCGTACGTATATGTCTTTACTCTGCAAAACTGTATTTCCTTATGAAGTGGTATTCTTACATATCCTTTCGAGAGAAAACTGTCCTGTGCCTTCTCTTTTGAGGCTACACACTTAGACATACACGCAACATGAAAGCTTTTCGACTTACAACGTGTTGTTTAGGAAAAACAAGATAATTTCGCACGATGCGGGATTTCCTTAAAACGTGATTTTCTGAAAAATTTTGACGAAAGAAAATTCTCCTTTTGGTTCTCTTTAGATGCTACATGTTAAGACGTACACGCCACAACAATTCTTTTCGAGATACAACGTGTAGTTTTGGAGATACAAGCTAATTTTGTACTATGCGTTATTTCTTCTCGTAAAGAGTTTCCAATGCGTACATATATGTCTTTACTCTGCAAAACTGTATTTCCTTATGAAGTGGTATTCTTACATATCCTTTCGAGAGAAAACTGTCCTGTGCCTTCTCTTTTGAGGCTACACACTTAGACATACACGCAACATGAAAGCTTTTCGACTTATAACGTGTTGTTTAGGAAAAACAAGATAATTTCGCACGATGCGGGATTTCCTTAAAACGTGATTTTCTGAAAAATTTTGACGAAAGAAAATTCTCCTTTTGGTTCTCTTTAGATGCTACATGTTAAGACGTACACGCCACAACAATTCTTTTCGAGATACAACGTGTAGTTTTGGAGATACAAGCTAATTTTGTACTATGCGTTATTTCTTCTCGTAAAGAGTTTCCAATGCGTACGTATATGTCTTTACTCTGCAAAACTGTATTTCCTTATGAAGTGGTATTCTTACATATCCTTTCGAGAGAAAACTGTCCTGTGCCTTCTCTTTTGAGGCTACACACTTAGACATACACGCAACATGAAAGCTTTTCGACTTACAACGTGTTGTTTAGGAAAAACAAGATAATTTCGCACGATGCGGGATTTCCTTAAAACGTGATTTTCTGAAAAATTTTGACGATAGAAAATTCTCCTTTTGGTTCCCTTTAGATGCTACATGTTAAGACGTACACGCCACAACAATTCTTTTCGAGATACAACGTGTAGTTTTGGAGATACAAGCTAATTTTGTACTATGCGTTATTTCTTCTCGTAAAGAGTTTCCAATGCGTACGTATATGTCTTTACTCTGCAAAACTGTATTTCCTTATGAAGTGGTATTCTTACATATCCTTTCGAGAGAAAACTGTCCTGTGCCTTCTCTTTTGAGGCTACACACTTAGACATACACGCAACATGAAAGCTTTCGACTTACAACGTGTTGTTTAGGAAAAACAAGATAATTTCGCACGATGCGGGATTTCCTTAAAACGTGATTTTCTGAAAAATTTTGACGATAGAAAATTCTCCTTTTGGTTCCCTTTAGATGCTACATGTTAAGACGTACACGCCACAACAATTCTTTTCGAGATACAACGTGTAGTTTTGGAGATACAAGCTAATTTTGTACTATGCGTTATTTCTTCTCGTAAAGAGTTTCCAATGCGTACGTATATGTCTTTACTCTGCAAAACTGTATTTCCTTATGAAGTGGTATTCTTACATATCCTTTCGAGAGAAAACTGTCCTGTGCCTTCTCTTTTGAGGCTACACACTTAGACATACACGCAACATGAAAGCTTTCGACTTACAACGTGTTGTTTAGGAAAAACAAGATAATTTCGCACGATGCGGGATTTCCTTAAAACGTGATTTTCTGAAAAATTTTGACGAAAGAAAATTCTCCTTTTGGTTCTCTTTAGATGCTACATGTTAAGACGTACACGCCACAACAATTCTTTTCGAGATACAACGTGTAGTTTTGGAGATACAAGCTAATTTTGTACTATGCGTTATTTCTTCTCGTAAAGAGTTTCCAATGCGTACGTATATGTCTTTACTCTGCAAAACTGTATTTCCTTATGAAGTGGTATTCTTACATATCCTTTCGAGAGAAAACTGTCCTGTGCCTTCTCTTTTGAGGCTACACACTTAGACATACACGCAACATGAAAGCTTTTCGACTTACAACGTGTTGTTTAGGAAAAACAAGATAATTTCGCACGATGCGGGATTTCCTTAAAACGTGATTTTCTGAAAAATTTTGACGAAAGAAAATTCTCCTTTTGGTTCTCTTTAGATGCTACATGTTAAGACGTACACGCCACAACAATTCTTTTCGAGATACAACGTGTAGTTTTGGAGATACAAGCTAATTTTGTACTATGCGTTATTTCTTCTCCTAAAGAGTTTCCAATGCGTACGTATATGTCTTTACTCTGCAAAACTGTATTTCCTTATGAAGTGGTATTCTTACATATCCTTTCGAGAGAAAACTGTCCTGTGCCTTCTCTTTTGAGGCTACACACTTAGACATACACGCAACATGAAAGCTTTTCGACTTACAACGTGTTGTTTAGGAAAAACAAGATAATTTCGCACGATGCGGGATTTCCTTAAAACGTGATTTTCTGAAAAATTTTGACGAAAGAAAATTCTCCTTTTGGTTCTCTTTAGATGCTACATGTTAAGACGTACACGCCACAACAATTCTTTTCGAGATACAACGTGTAGTTTTGGAGATACAAGCTAATTTTGTACTATGCGTTATTTCTTCTCCTAAAGAGTTTCCAATGCGTACGTATATGTCTTTACTCTGCAAAACTGTATTTCCTTATGAAGTGGTATTCTTACATATCCTTTCGAGAGAAAACTGTCCTGTGCCTTCTCTTTTGAGGCTACACACTTAGACATACACGCAACATGAAAGCTTTCGACTTACAACGTGTTGTTTAGGAAAAACAAGATAATTTCGCACGATGCGGGATTTCCTTAAAACGTGATTTTCTGAAAAATTTTGACGAAAGAAAATTCTCCTTTTGGTTCTCTTTAGATGCTACATGTTAAGACGTACACGCCACAACAATTCTTTTCGAGATACAACGTGTAGTTTTGGAGATACAAGCTAATTTTGTACTATGCGTTATTTCTTCTCGTAAAGAGTTTCCAATGCGTACGTATATGTCTTTACTCTGCAAAACTGTATTTCCTTATGAAGTGGTATTCTTACATATCCTTTCGAGAGAAAACTGTCCTGTGCCTTCTCTTTTGAGGCTACACACTTAGACATACACGCAACATGAAAGCTTTTCGACTTACAACGTGTTGTTTAGGAAAAACAAGATAATTTCGCACGATGCGGGATTTCCTTAAAACGTGATTTTCTGAAAAATTTTGACGAAAGAAAATTCTCCTTTTGGTTCTCTTTAGATGCTACATGTTAAGACGTACACGCCACAACAATTCTTTTCGAGATACAACGTGTAGTTTTGGAGATACAAGCTAATTTTGTACTATGCGTTATTTCTTCTCCTAAAGAGTTTCCAATGCGTACGTATATGTCTTTACTCTGCAAAACTGTATTTCCTTATGAAGTGGTATTCTTACATATCCTTTCGAGAGAAAACTGTCCTGTGCCTTCTCTTTTGAGGCTACACACTTAGACATACACGCAACATGAAAGCTTTTCGACTTACAACGTGTTGTTTAGGAAAAACAAGATAATTTCGCACGATGCGGGATTTCCTTAAAACGTGATTTTCTGAAAAATTTTGACGAAAGAAAATTCTCCTTTTGGTTCTCTTTAGATGCTACATGTTAAGACGTACACGCCACAACAATTCTTTTCGAGATACAACGTGTAGTTTTGGAGATACAAGCTAATTTTGTACTACGCGTTATTTCTTCTCGTAAAGAGTTTCCAATGCGTACGTATATGTCTTTACTCTGCAAAACTGTATTTCCTTATGAAGTGGTATTCTTACATATCCTTTCGAGAGAAAACTGTCCTGTGCCTTCTCTTTTGAGGCTACACACTTAGACATACACGCAACATGAAAGCTTTTCGACTTACAACGTGTTGTTTAGGAAAAACAAGATAATTTCGCACGATGCGGGATTTCCTTAAAACGTGATTTTCTGAAAAATTTTGACGATAGAAAATTCTCCTTTTGGTTCCCTTTAGATGCTACATGTTAAGACGTACACGCCACAACAATTCTTTTCGAGATACAACGTGTAGTTTTGGAGATACAAGCTAATTTTGTACTATGCGTTATTTCTTCTCGTAAAGAGTTTCCAATGCGTACGTATATGTCTTTACTCTGCAAAACTGTATTTCCTTATGAAGTGGTATTCTTACATATCCTTTCGAGAGAAAACTGTCCTGTGCCTTCTCTTTTGAGGCTACACACTTAGACATACACGCAACATGAAAGCTTTTCGACTTACAACGTGTTGTTTAGGAAAAACAAGATAATTTCGCACGATGCGGGATTTCCTTAAAACGTGATTTTCTGAAAAATTTTGACGATAGAAAATTCTCCTTTTGGATCCCTTTAGATGCTACATGTTAAGACGTACACGCCACAACAATTCTTTTCGAGATACAACGTGTAGTTTTGGAGATACAAGCTAATTTTGTACTATGCGTTATTTCTTCTCGTAAAGAGTTTCCAATGCGTACGTATATGTCTTTACTCTGCAAAACTGTATTTCCTTATGAAGTGGTATTCTTACATATCCTTTCGAGAGAAAACTGTCCTGTGCCTTCTCTTTTGAGGCTACACACTTAGACATACACGCAACATGAAAGCTTTCGACTTACAACGTGTTGTTTAGGAAAAACAAGATAATTTCGCACGATGCGGGATTTCCTTAAAACGTGATTTTCTGAAAAATTTTGACGAAAGAAAATTCTCCTTTTGGTTCTCTTTAGATGCTACATGTTAAGACGTACACGCCACAACAATTCTTTTCGAGATACAACGTGTAGTTTTGGAGATACAAGCTAATTTTGTACTATGCGTTATTTCTTCTCGTAAAGAGTTTCCAATGCGTACGTATATGTCTTTACTCTGCAAAACTGTATTTCCTTATGAAGTGGTATTCTTACATATCCTTTCGAGAGAAAACTGTCCTGTGCCTTCTCTTTTGAGGCTACACACTTAGACATACACGCAACATGAAAGCTTTTCGACTTACAACGTGTTGTTTAGGAAAAACAAGATAATTTCGCACGATGCGGGATTTCCTTAAAACGTGATTTTCTGAAAAATTTTGACGAAAGAAAATTCTCCTTTTGGTTCTCTTTAGATGCTACATGTTAAGACGTACACGCCACAACAATTCTTTTCGAGATACAACGTGTAGTTTTGGAGATACAAGCTAATTTTGTACTATGCGTTATTTCTTCTCCTAAAGAGTTTCCAATGCGTACGTATATGTCTTTACTCTGCAAAACTGTATTTCCTTATGAAGTGGTATTCTTACATATCCTTTCGAGAGAAAACTGTCCTGTGCCTTCTCTTTTGAGGCTACACACTTAGACATACACGCAACATGAAAGCTTTTCGACTTACAACGTGTTGTTTAGGAAAAACAAGATAATTTCGCACGATGCGGGATTTCCTTAAAACGTGATTTTCTGAAAAATTTTGACGAAAGAAAATTCTCTTTTTGGTTCTCTTTAGATGCTACATGTTAAGACGTACACGCCACAACAATTCTTTTCGAGATACAACGTGTAGTTTTGGAGATACAAGCTAATTTTGTACTATGCGTTATTTCTTCTCGTAAAGAGTTTCCAATGCGTACGTATATGTCTTTACTCTGCAAAACTGTATTTCCTTATGAAGTGGTATTCTTACATATCCTTTCGAGAGAAAACTGTCCTGTGCCTTCTCTTTTGAGGCTACACACTTAGACATACACGCAACATGAAAGCTTTTCGACTTACAACGTGTTGTTTAGGAAAAACAAGATAATTTCGCACGATGCGGGATTTCCTTAAAACGTGATTTTCTGATAAATTTTGACGAAAGAAAATTCTCCTTTTGGTTCTCTTTAGATGCTACATGTTAAGACGTACACGCCACAACAATTCTTTTCGAGATACAACGTGTAGTTTTGGAGATACAAGCTAATTTTGTACTATGCGTTATTTCTTCTCGTAAAGAGTTTCCAATGCGTACGTATATGTCTTTACTCTGCAAAACTGTATTTCCTTATGAAGTGGTATTCTTACATATCCTTTCGAGAGAAAACTGTCCTGTGCCTTCTCTTTTGAGGCTACACACTTAGACATACACGCAACATGAAAGCTTTTCGACTTACAACGTGTTGTTTAGGAAAAACAAGATAATTTCGCACGATGCGGGATTTCCTTAAAACGTGATTTTCTGAAAAATTTTGACGAAAGAAAATTCTCTCTTTGGTTCTCTTTAGATGCTACATGTTAAGACGTACACGCCACAACAATTCTTTTCGAGATACAACGTGTAGTTTTGGAGATACAAGCTAATTTTGTACTATGCGTTATTTCTTCTCGTAAAGAGTTTCCAATGCGTACGTATATGTCTCTACTCTGCAAAACTGTATTTCCTTATGAAGTGGTATTCTTACATATCCTTTCGAGAGAAAACTGTCCTGTGCCTTCTCTTTTGAGGCTACACACTTAGACATACACGCAACATGAAAGCTTTTCGACTTACAACGTGTTGTTTAGGAAAAACAAGATAATTTCGCACGATGCGGGATTTCCTTAAAACGTGATTTTCTGAAAAATTTTGACGAAAGAAAATTCTCTTTTTGGTTCTCTTTAGATGCTACATGTTAAGACGTACACGCCACAACAATTCTTTTCGAGATACAACGTGTAGTTTTGGAGATACAAGCTAATTTTGTACTATGCGTTATTTCTTCTCCTAAAGAGTTTCCAATGCGTACGTATATGTCTTTACTCTGCAAAACTGTATTTCCTTATGAAGTGGTATTCTTACATATCCTTTCGAGAGAAAACTGTCCTGTGCCTTCTCTTTTGAGGCTACACACTTAGACATACACGCAACATGAAAGCTTTTCGACTTACAACGTGTTGTTTAGGAAAAACAAGATAATTTCGCACGATGCGGGATTTCCTTAAAACGTGATTTTCTGAAAAATTTTGACGAAAGAAAATTCTCTTTTTGGTTCTCTTTAGATGCTACATGTTAAGACGTACACGCCACAACAATTCTTTTCGAGATACAACGTGTAGTTTTGGAGATACAAGCTAATTTTGTACTATGCGTTATTTCTTCTCGTAAAGAGTTTCCAATGCGTACGCATATGTCTTTACTCTGCAAAACTGTATTTCCTTATGAAGTGGTATTCTTACATATCCTTTCGAGAGAAAACTGTCCTGTGCCTTCTCTTTTGAGGCTACACACTTAGACATACACGCAACATGAAAGCTTTCGACTTACAACGTGTTGTTTAGGAAAAACAAGATAATTTCGCACGATGCGGGATTTCCTTAAAACGTGATTTTCTGAAAAATTTTGACGAAAGAAAATTCTCCTTTTGGTTCTCTTTCGATGCTACATGTTAAGACGTACACGCCACAACAATTCTTTTCGAGATACAACGTGTAGTTTTGGAGATACAAGCTAATTTTGTACTATGCGTTATTTCTTCTCGTAAAGAGTTTCCAATGCGTACCTATATGTCTTTACTCTGCAAAACTGTATTTCCTTATGAAGTGGTATTCTTACATATCCTTTTGAGAGAAAACTGTCCTGTGCCTTCTCTTTTGAGGCTACACACTTAGACATACACGCAACATGAAAGCTTTTCGACTTACAACGTGTTGTTTAGGAAAAACAAGATAATTTCGCACGATGTGATATTTCCTTAAAACGTGATTTTCTGAAAAATTTTGACGAAAGAAAATTCTCCTTTTGGTTCCCTTTAGATGCTACATGTTAAGACGTACACGCCACAACAATTCCTTTCGAGATACAACGTGTAGTTTTGGAGATACAAGCTAATTTTGTACTATGCGTTATTTCTTCTCCTAAAGAGTTTCCAATGCGTACGTATATGTCTTTACTCTGCAAAACTGTATTTCCTTATGAAGTGGTATTCTTACATATCCTTTCGAGAGAAAACTGTCCTGTGCCTTCTCTTTTGAGGCTACACACTTAGACATACACGCAACATGAAAGCTTTTCGACTTACAACGTGTTGTTTAGGAAAAACAAGATAATTTCGCACGATGCGGGATTTCCTTAAAACGTGATTTTCTGAAAAATTTTGACGAAAGAAAATTCTCCTTTTGGTTCCCTTTAGATGCTACATGTTAAGACGTACACGCCACAACAATTCTTTTCGAGATACAACGTGTAGTTTTGGAGATACAAGCTAATTTTGTACTATGCGTTATTTCTTCTCGTAAAGAGTTTCCAATGCGTACGTATATGTCTTTACTCTGCAAAACTGTATTTCCTTATGAAGTGGTATTCTTACATATCCTTTCGAGAGAAAACTGTCCTGTGCCTTCTCTTTTGAGGCTACACACTTAGACATACACGCAACATGAAAGCTTTTCGACTTACAACGTGTTGTTTAGGAAAAACAAGATAATTTCGCACGATGCGGGATTTCCTTAAAACGTGATTTTCTGAAAAATTTTGACGAAAGAAAATTCTCCTTTTGGTTCTCTTTAGATGCTACATGTTAAGACGTACACGCCACAACAATTCTTTTCGAGATACAACATGTAGTTTTGGAGATACAAGCTAATTTTGTACTATGCGTTATTTCTTCTCGTAAAGAGTTTCCAATGCGTACGTATATGTCTTTACTCTGCAAAACTGTATTTCCTTATGAAGTGGTATTCTTACATATCCTTTCGAGAGAAAACTGTCCTGTGCCTTCTCTTTTGAGGCTACACACTTAGACATACACGCAACATGAAAGCTTTCGACTTACAACGTGTTGTTTAGGAAAAACAAGATAATTTCGCACGATGCGGGATTTCCTTAAAACGTGATTTTCTGAAAAATTTTGACGAAAGAAAATTCTCCTTTTGGTTCTCTTTAGATGCTACATGTTAAGACGTACACGCCACAACAATTCTTTTCGAGATACAACGTGTAGTTTTGGAGATACAAGCTAATTTTGTACTATGCGTTATTTCTTCTCATAAAGAGTTTCCAATGCGTACGTATATGTCTTTACTCTGCAAAACTGTGTTTCCTTATGAAGTGGTATTCTTACATATCCTTTTGAGAGAAAACTGTCCTGTGCCTTCTCTTTTGAGGCTACACACTTAGACATACACGCAACATGAAAGCTTTTCGACTTACAACGTGTTGTTTAGGAAAAACAAGATAATTTCGCACGATGTGATATTTCCTTAAAACGTGATTTTCTGAAAAATTTTGACGAAAGAAAATTCTCCTTTTGGTTCCCTTTAGATGCTACATGTTAAGACGTACACGCCACAACAATTCCTTTCGAGATACAACGTGTAGTTTTGGAGATACAAGCTAATTTTGTACTATGCGTTATTTCTTCTCGTAAAGAGTTTCCAATGCGTACGTATATATCTTTACTCTGCAAAACTGTATTTCCTTATGAAGTGGTATTCTTACATATCCTTTCGAGAGAAAACTGTCCTGTGCCTTCTCTTTTGAGGCTACACACTTAGACATACACGCAACATGAAAGCTTTTCGACTTACAACGTGTTGTTTAGGAAAAACAAGATAATTTCGCACGATGCGGGATTTCCTTAAAACGTGATTTTCTGAAAAATTTTGACGAAAGAAAATTCTCCTTTTGGTTCCCTTTAGATGCTACATGTTAAGACGTACACGCCACAACAATTCTTTTCGAGATACAACGTGTAGTTTTGGAGATACAAGCTAATTTTGTACTATGCGTTATTTCTTCTCGTAAAGAGTTTCCAATGCGTACGTATATGTCTTTACTCTGCAAAACTGTATTTCCTTATGAAGTGGTATTCTTACATATCCTTTCGAGAGAAAACTGTCCTGTGCCTTCTCTTTTGAGGCTACACACTTAGACATACACGCAACATGAAAGCTTTTCGACTTACAACGTGTTGTTTAGGAAAAACAAGATTATTTCGCACGATGCGGGATTTCCTTAAAACGTGATTTTCTGAAAAATTTTGACGAAAGAAAATTCTCCTTTTGGTTCTCTTTAGATGCTACATGTTAAGACGTACACGCCACAACAATTCTTTTCGAGATACAACATGTAGTTTTGGAGATACAAGCTAATTTTGTACTATGCGTTATTTCTTCTCGTAAAGAGTTTCCAATGCGTACGTATATGTCTTTACTCTGCAAAACTGTATTTCCTTATGAAGTGGTATTCTTACATATCCTTTCGAGAGAAAACTGTCCTGTGCCTTCTCTTTTGAGGCTACACACTTAGACATACACGCAACTTGAAAGCTTTCGACTTACAACGTGTTGTTTAGGAAAAACAAGATAATTTCGCACGATGCGGGATTTCCTTAAAACGTGATTTTCTGAAAAATTTTGACGAAAGAAAATTCTCCTTTTGGTTCTCCTTAGATGCTACATGTTAAGACGTACACGCCACAACAATTCTTTTCGAGATACAACGTGTAGTTTTGGAGATACAAGCTAATTTTGTACTATGCGTTATTTCTTCTCGTAAAGAGTTTCCAATGCGTACGTATATGTCTTTACTCTGCAAAACTGTATTTCCTTATGAAGTGGTATTCTTACATATCCTTTCGAGAGAAAACTGTCCTGTGCCTTCTCTTTTGAGGCTACACACTTAGACATACACGCAACATGAAAGCTTTTCGACTTACAACGTGTTGTTTAGGAAAAACAAGATAATTTCGCACGATGCGGGATTTCCTTAAAACGTGATTTTCTGAAAAATTTTGACGAAAGAAAATTCTCCTTTTGGTTCTCTTTAGATGCTACATGTTAAGACGAACACGCCACAACAATTCTTTTCGAGATACAACGTGTAGTTTTGGAGATACAAGCTAATTTTGTACTATGCGTTATTTCTTCTCGTAAAGAGTTTCCAATGCGTACGTATATGTCTTTACTCTGCAAAACTGTATTTCCTTATGAAGTGGTATTCTTACATATCCTTTCGAGAGAAAACTGTCCTGTGCCTTCTCTTTTGAGGCTACACACTTAGACATACACGCAACATGAAAGCTTTTCGACTTACAACGTGTTGTTTAGGAAAAACAAGATAATTTCGCACGATGCGGGATTTCCTTAAAACGTGATTTTCTGAAAAATTTTGACGAAAGAAAATTCTCTTTTTGGTTCTCTTTAGATGCTACATGTTAAGACGTACACGCCACAACAATTCTTTTCGAGATACAACGTGTAGTTTTGGAGATACAAGCTAATTTTGTACTATGCGTTATTTCTTCTCGTAAAGAGTTTCCAATGCGTACGTATATGTCTTTACTCTGCAAAACTGTATTTCCTTATGAAGTGGTATTCTTACATATCCTTTCGAGAGAAAACTGTCCTGTGCCTTCTCTTTTGAGGCTACACACTTAGACATACACGCAACATGAAAGCTTTTCGACTTACAACGTGTTGTTTAGGAAAAACAAGATAATTTCGCACGATGCGGGATTTCCTTAAAACGTGATTTTCTGAAAAATTTTGACGAAAGAAAATTCTCTTTTTGGTTCTCCTTAGATGCTACATGTTAAGACGTACACGCCACAACAATTCTTTTCGAGATACAACGTGTAGTTTTGGAGATACAAGCTAATTTTGTACTATGCGTTATTTCTTCTCCTAAAGAGTTTCCAATGCGTACGCATATGTCTTTACTCTGCAAAACTGTATTTCCTTATGAAGTGGTATTCTTACATATCCTTTCGAGAGAAAACTGTCCTGTGCCTTCTCTTTTGAGGCTACACACTTAGACATACACGCAACATGAAAGCTTTCGACTTACAACGTGTTGTTTAGGAAAAACAAGATAATTTCGCACGATGCGGGATTTCCTTAAAACGTGATTTTCTGAAAAATTTTGACGAAAGAAAATTCTCCTTTTGGTTCTCTTTCGATGCTACATGTTAAGACGTACACGCCACAACAATTCTTTTCGAGATACAACGTGTAGTTTTGGAGATACAAGCTAATTTTGTACTATGCGTTATTTCTTCTCGTAAAGAGTTTCCAATGCGTACGTATATGTCTTTACTCTGCAAAACTGTATTTCCTTATGAAGTGGTATTCTTACATATCCTTTTGAGAGAAAACTGTCCTGTGCCTTCTCTTTTGAGGCTACACACTTAGACATACACGCAACATGAAAGCTTTTCGACTTACAACGTGTTGTTTAGGAAAAACAAGATAATTTCGCACGATGTGACATTTCCTTAAAACGTGATTTTCTGAAAAATTTTGACGAAAGAAAATTCTCCTTTTGGTTCCCTTTAGATGCTACATGTTAAGACGTACACGCCACAACAATTCCTTTCGAGATACAACGTGTAGTTTTGGAGATACAAGCTAATTTTGTACTATGCGTTATTTCTTCTCGTAAAGAGTTTCCAATGCGTACGTATATGTCTTTACTCTGCAAAACTGTATTTCCTTATGAAGTGGTATTCTTACATATCCTTTCGAGAGAAAACTGTCCTGTGCCTTCTCTTTTGAGGCTACACACTTAGACATACACGCAACATGAAAGCTTTTCGACTTACAACGTGTTGTTTAGGAAAAACAAGATAATTTCGCACGATGCGGGATTTCCTTAAAACGTGATTTTCTGAAAAATTTTGACGAAAGAAAATTCTCCTTTTGGTTCCCTTTAGATGCTACATGTTAAGACGTACACGCCACAACAATTCTTTTCGAGATACAACGTGTAGTTTTGGAGATACAAGCTAATTTTGTACTATGCGTTATTTCTTCTCGTAAAGAGTTTCCAATGCGTACGTATATGTCTTTACTCTGCAAAACTGTATTTCCTTATGAAGTGGTATTCTTACATATCCTTTCGAGAGAAAACTGTCCTGTGCCTTCTCTTTTGAGGCTACACACTTAGACATACACGCAACATGAAAGCTTTTCGACTTACAACGTGTTGTTTAGGAAAAACAAGATAATTTCGCACGATGCGGGATTTCCTTAAAACGTGATTTTCTGAAAAATTTTGACGAAAGAAAATTCTCCTTTTGGTTCTCTTTAGATGCTACATGTTAAGACGTACACGCCACAACAATTCTTTTCGAGATACAACATGTAGTTTTGGAGATACAAGCTAATTTTGTACTATGCGTTATTTCTTCTCGTAAAGAGTTTCCAATGCGTACGCATATGTCTTTACTCTGCAAAACTGTATTTCCTTATGAAGTGGTATTCTTACATATCCTTTCGAGAGAAAACTGTCCTGTGCCTTCTCTTTTGAGGCTACACACTTAGACATACACGCAACATGAAAGCTTTTCGACTTACAACGTGTTGTTTAGGAAAAACAAGATAATTTCGCACGATGCGGGATTTCCTTAAAACGTGATTTTCTGAAAAATTTTGACGAAAGAAAATTCTCCTTTTGGTTCTCTTTAGATGCTACATGTTAAGACGTACACGCCACAACAATTCTTTTCGAGATACAACGTGTAGTTTTGGAGATACAAGCTAATTTTGTACTATGCGTTATTTCTTCTCGTAAAGAGTTTCCAATGCGTACGTATATGTCTTTACTCTGCAAAACTGTATTTCCTTATGAAGTGGTATTCTTACATATCCTTTCGAGAGAAAACTGTCCTGTGCCTTCTCTTTTGAGGCTACACACTTAGACATACACGCAACATGAAAGCTTTTCGACTTACAACGTGTTGTTTAGGAAAAACAAGATAATTTCGCACGATGCGGGATTTCCTTAAAACGTGATTTTCTGAAAAATTTTGACGAAAGAAAGTTCTCCTTTTGGTTCTCTTTAGATGCCTCATGTTAAGACGTACACGCCACAACAATTCTTTTCGAGATACAACGTGTAGTTTTGGAGATACAAGCTAATTTTGTACTATGCGTTATTTCTTCTCGTAAAGAGTTTCCAATGCGTACGTATATGTCTTTACTCTGCAAAACTGTATTTCCTTATGAAGTGGTATTCTTACATATCCTTTCGAGAGAAAACTGTCCTGTGCCTTCTCTTTTGAGGCTACACACTTAGACATACACGCAACATGAAAGCTTTTCGACTTACAACGTGTTGTTTAGGAAAAACAAGATAATTTCGCACGATGCGGGATTTCCTTAAAACGTGATTTTCTGAAAAATTTTGACGAAAGAAAATTCTCCTTTTGGTTCTCTTTAGATGCTACATGTTAAGACGTACACGCCACAACAATTCTTTTCGAGATACAACGTGTAGTTTTGGAGATACAAGCTAATTTTGTACTATGCGTTATTTCTTCTCGTAAAGAGTTTCCAATGCGTACGTATATGTCTTTACTCTGCAAAACTGTATTTCCTTATGAAGTGGTATTCTTACATATCCTTTTGAGAGAAAACTGTCCTGTGCCTTCTCTTTTGAGGCTACACACTTAGACATACACGCAACATGAAAGCTTTTCGACTTACAACGTGTTGTTTAGGAAAAACAAGATAATTTCGCACGATGTGATATTTCCTTAAAACGTGATTTTCTGAAAAATTTTGACGAAAGAAAATTCTCCTTTTGGTTCCCTTTAGATGCTACATGTTAAGACGTACACGCCACAACAATTCCTTTCGAGATACAACGTGTAGTTTTGGAGATACAAGCTAATTTTGTACTATGCGTTATTTCTTCTCGTAAAGAGTTTCCAATGCGTACGTATATGTCTTTACTCTGCAAAACTGTATTTCCTTATGAAGTGGTATTCTTACATATCCTTTCGAGAGAAAACTGTCCTGTGCCTTCTCTTTTGAGGCTACACACTTAGACATACACGCAACATGAAAGCTTTTCGACTTACAACGTGTTGTTTAGGAAAAACAAGATAATTTCGCACGATGCGGGATTTCCTTAAAACGTGATTTTCTGAAAAATTTTGACGAAAGAAAATTCTCCTTTTGGTTCCCTTTAGATGCTACATGTTAAGACGTACACGCCACAACAATTCTTTTCGAGATACAACGTGTAGTTTTGGAGATACAAGCTAATTTTGTACTATGCGTTATTTCTTCTCGTAAAGAGTTTCCAATGCGTACGTATATGTCTTTACTCTGTAAAACTGTATTTCCTTATGAAGTGGTATTCTTACATATCCTTTCGAGAGAAAACTGTCCTGTGCCTTCTCTTTTGAGGCTACACACTTAGACATACACGCAACATGAAAGCTTTTCGACTTACAACGTGTTGTTTAGGAAAAACAAGATAATTTCGCACGATGCGGGATTTCCTTAAAACGTGATTTTCTGAAAAATTTTGACGAAAGAAAATTCTCCTTTTGGTTCTCTTTAGATGCTACATGTTAAGACGTACACGCCACAACAATTCTTTTCGAGATACAACATGTAGTTTTGGAGATACAAGCTAATTTTGTACTATGCGTTATTTCTTCTCGTAAAGAGTTTCCAATGCGTACGCATATGTCTTTACTCTGCAAAACTGTATTTCCTTATGAAGTGGTATTCTTACATATCCTTTCGAGAGAAAACTGTCCTGTGCCTTCTCTTTTGAGGCTACACACTTAGACATACACGCAACATGAAAGCTTTTCGACTTACAACGTGTTGTTTAGGAAAAACAAGATAATTTCGCACGATGCGGGATTTCCTTAAAACGTGATTTTCTGAAAAATTTTGACGAAAGAAAATTCTCCTTTTGGTTCTCTTTAGATGCTACATGTTAAGACGTACACGCCACAACAATTCTTTTCGAGATACAACGTGTAGTTTTGGAGATACAAGCTAATTTTGTACTATGCGTTATTTCTTCTCGTAAAGAGTTTCCAATGCGTACGTATATGTCTTTACTCTGCAAAACTGTATTTCCTTATGAAGTGGTATTCTTACATATCCTTTCGAGAGAAAACTGTCCTGTGCCTTCTCTTTTGAGGCTACACACTTAGACATACACGCAACATGAAAGCTTTTCGACTTACAACGTGTTGTTTAGGAAAAACAAGATAATTTCGCACGATGCGGGATTTCCTTAAAACGTGATTTTCTGAAAAATTTTGACGAAAGAAAGTTCTCCTTTTGGTTCTCTTTAGATGCCTCATGTTAAGACGTACACGCCACAACAATTCTTTTCGAGATACAACGTGTAGTTTTGGAGATACAAGCTAATTTTGTACTATGCGTTATTTCTTCTCGTAAAGAGTTTCCAATGCGTACGTATATGTCTTTACTCTGCAAAACTGTATTTCCTTATGAAGTGGTATTCTTACATATCCTTTCGAGAGAAAACTGTCCTGTGCCTTCTCTTTTGAGGCTACACACTTAGACATACACGCAACATGAAAGCTTTTCGACTTACAACGTGTTGTTTAGGAAAAACAAGATAATTTCGCACGATGCGGGATTTCCTTAAAACGTGATTTTCTGAAAAATTTTGACGAAAGAAAATTCTCCTTTTGGTTCTCTTTAGATGCTACATGTTAAGACGTACACGCCACAACAATTCTTTTCGAGATACAACGTGTAGTTTTGGAGATACAAGCTAATTTTGTACTATGCGTTATTTCTTCTCGTAAAGAGTTTCCAATGCGTACGTATATGTCTTTACTCTGCAAAACTGTATTTCCTTATGAAGTGGTATTCTTACATATCCTTTCGAGAGAAAACTGTCCTGTGCCTTCTCTTTTGAGGCTACACACTTAGACATACACGCAACATGAAAGCTTTTCGACTTACAACGTGTTGTTTAGGAAAAACAAGATAATTTCGCACGATGCGGGTTTTCCTTAAAATGTGATTTTCTGAAAAATTTTGACGAAAGAAAATTCTCCTTTTGGTTCCCTTTAGATGCTACATGTTAAGACGTACACGCCACAACAATTCTTTTCGAGATACAACGTGTAGTTTTGGAGATACAAGCTAATTTTGTACTATGCGTTATTTCTTCTCGTAAAGAGTTTCCAATGCGTACGTATATGTCTTTACTCTGCAAAACTGTATTTCCTTATGAAGTGGTATTCTTACATATCCTTTCGAGAGAAAACTGTCCTGTGCCTTCTCTTTTGAGGCTACACACTTAGACATACACGCAACATGAAAGCTTTTCGACTTACAACGTGTTGTTTAGGAAAAACAAGATAATTTCGCACGATGCGGGATTTCCTTAAAACGTGATTTTCTGAAAAATTTTGACGAAAGAAAGTTCTCCTTTTGGTTCTCTTTAGATGCCTCATGTTAAGACGTACACGCCACAACAATTCTTTTCGAGATACAACGTGTAGTTTTGGAGATACAAGCTAATTTTGTACTATGCGTTATTTCTTCTCGTAAAGAGTTTCCAATGCGTACGTATATGTCTTTACTCTGCAAAACTGTATTTCCTTATGAAGTGGTATTCTTACATATCCTTTCGAGAGAAAACTGTCCTGTGCCTTCTCTTTTGAGGCTACACACTTAGACATACACGCAACATGAAAGCTTTTCGACTTACAACGTGTTGTTTAGGAAAAACAAGATAATTTCGCACGATGCGGGATTTCCTTAAAACGTGATTTTCTGAAAAATTTTGACGAAAGAAAATTCTCCTTTTGGTTCTCTTTAGATGCTACATGTTAAGACGTACACGCCACAACAATTCTTTTCGAGATACAACGTGTAGTTTTGGAGATACAAGCTAATTTTGTACTATGTGTTATTTCTTCTCGTAAAGAGTTTCCAATGCGTACGTATATGTCTTTACTCTGCAAAACTGTATTTCCTTATGAAGTGGTATTCTTACATATCCTTTCGAGAGAAAACTGTCCTGTGCCTTCTCTTTTGAGGCTACACACTTAGACATACACGCAACATGAAAGCTTTTCGACTTACAACGTGTTGTTTAGGAAAAACAAGATAATTTCGCACGATGCGGGATTTCCTTAAAACGTGATTTTCTGAAAAATTTTGACGAAAGAAAATTCTCCTTTTGGTTCTCTTTAGATGCTACATGTTAAGACGTACACGCCACAACAATTCTTTTCGAGATACAACGTGTAGTTTTGGAGATACAAGCTAATTTTGTACTATGCGTTATTTCTTCTCGTAAAGAGTTTCCAATGCGTACGTATATGTCTTTACTCTGCAAAACTGTATTTCCTTATGAAGTGGTATTCTTACATATCCTTTCGAGAGAAAACTGTCCTGTGCCTTCTCTTTTGAGGCTACACACTTAGACATACACGCAACATGAAAGCTTTTCGACTTACAACGTGTTGTTTAGGAAAAACAAGATAATTTCGCACGATGCGGGATTTCCTTAAAACGTGATTTTCTGAAAAATTTTGACGAAAGAAAATTCTCCTTTTGGTTCTCTTTAGATGCTACATGTTAAGACGTACACGCCACAACAATTCTTTTCGAGATACAACGTGTAGTTTTGGAGATACAAGCTAATTTTGTACTATGCGTTATTTCTTCTCGTAAAGAGTTTCCAATGCGTACGTATATGTCTTTACTCTGCAAAACTGTATTTCCTTATGAAGTGGTATTCTTACATATCCTTTCGAGAGAAAACTGTCCTGTGCCTTCTCTTTTGAGGCTACACACTTAGACATACACGCAACATGAAAGCTTTTCGACTTACAACGTGTTGTTTAGGAAAAACAAGATAATTTCGCACGATGCGGGATTTCCTTAAAACGTGATTTTCTGAAAAATTTTGACGAAAGAAAATTCTCCTTTTGGTTCTCTTTAGATGCTACATGTTAAGACGTACACGCCACAACAATTCTTTTCGAGATACAACGTGTAGTTTTGGAGATACAAGCTAATTTTGTACTATGCGTTATTTCTTCTCGTAAAGAGTTTCCAATGCGTACGTATATGTCTTTACTCTGCAAAACTGTATTTCCTTATGAAGTGGTATTCTTACATATCCTTTCGAGAGAAAACTGTCCTGTGCCTTCTCTTTTGAGGCTACACACTTAGACATACACGCAACATGAAAGCTTTTCGACTTACAACGTGTTGTTTAGGAAAAACAAGATAATTTCGCACGATGCGGGATTTCCTTAAAATGTGATTTTCTGAAAAATTTTGACGAAAGAAAATTCTCCTTTTGGTTCTCTTTAGATGCTACATGTTAAGACGTACACGCCACAACAATTCTTTTCGAGATACAACGTGTAATTTTGGAGATACAAGCTAATTTTGTACTATGCGTTATTTCTTCTCGTAAAGAGTTTCCAATGCGTACGTATATGTCTTTACTCTGCAAAACTGTATTTCCTTATGAAGTGGTATTCTTACATATCCTTTCGAGAGAAAACTGTCCTGTGCCTTCTCTTTTGAGGCTACACACTTAGACATACACGCAACATGAAAGCTTTTCGACTTACAACGTGTTGTTTAGGAAAAACAAGATAATTTCGCACGATGCGGGATTTCCTTAAAACGTGATTTTCTGAAAAATTTTGACGAAAGAAAGTTCTCCTTTTGGTTCTCTTTAGATGCCTCATGTTAAGACGTACACGCCACAACAATTCTTTTCGAGATACAACGTGTAGTTTTGGAGATACAAGCTAATTTTGTACTATGCGTTATTTCTTCTCGTAAAGAGTTTCCAATGCGTACGTATATGTCTTTACTCTGCAAAACTGTATTTCCTTATGAAGTGGTATTCTTACATATCCTTTCGAGAGAAAACTGTCCTGTGCCTTCTCTTTTGAGGCTACACACTTAGACATACACGCAACATGAAAGCTTTTCGACTTACAACGTGTTGTTTAGGAAAAAAAAGATAATTTCGCACGATGCGGGATTTCCTTAAAACGTGATTTTCTGAAAAATTTTGACGAAAGAAAATTCTCCTTTTGGTTCTCTTTAGATGCTACATGTTAAGACGTACACGCCACAACAATTCTTTTCGAGATACAACGTGTAGTTTTGGAGATACAAGCTAATTTTGTACTATGCGTTATTTCTTCTCGTAAAGAGTTTCCAATGCGTACGTATATGTCTTTACTCTGCAAAACTGTATTTCCTTATGAAGTGGTATTCTTACATATCCTTTCGAGAGAAAACTGTCCTGTGCCTTCTCTTTTGAGGCTACACACTTAGACATACACGCAACATGAAAGCTTTTCGACTTACAACGTGTTGTTTAGGAAAAAAAAGATAATTTCGCACGATGCGGGATTTCCTTAAAACGTGATTTTCTGAAAAATTTTGACGAAAGAAAATTCTCCTTTTGGTTCTCTTTAGATGCTACATGTTAAGACGTACACGCCACAACAATTCTTTTCGAGATACAACGTGTAGTTTTGGAGATACAAGCTAATTTTGTACTATGCGTTATTTCTTCTCGTAAAGAGTTTCCAATGCGTACGTATATGTCTTTACTCTGCAAAACTGTATTTCCTTATGAAGTGGTATTCTTACATATCCTTTCGAGAGAAAACTGTCCTGTGCCTTCTCTTTTGAGGCTACACACTTAGACATACACGCAACATGAAAGCTTTTCGACTTACAACGTGTTGTTTAGGAAAAACAAGATAATTTCGCACGATGCGGGATTTCCTTAAAACGTGATTTTCTGAAAAATTTTGACGAAAGAAAATTCTCCTTTTGGTTCCCTTTAGATGCTACATGTTAAGACGTACACGCCACAACAATTCTTTTCGAGATACAACGTGTAGTTTTGGAGATACAAGCTAATTTTGTACTATGCGTTATTTCTTCTCGTAAAGAGTTTCCAATGCGTACGTATATGTCTTTACTCTGCAAAACTGTATTTCCTTATGAAGTGGTATTCTTACATATCCTTTCGAGAGAAAACTGTCCTGTGCCTTCTCTTTTGAGGCTACACACTTAGACATACACGCAACATGAAAGCTTTTCGACTTACAACGTGTTGTTTAGGAAAAACAAGATAATTTCGCACGATGCGGGATTTCCTTAAAACGTGATTTTCTGAAAAATTTTGACGAAAGAAAATTCTCCTTTTGGTTCTCTTTAGATGCTACATGTTAAGACGTACACGCCACAACAATTCTTTTCGAGATACAACATGTAGTTTTGGAGATACAAGCTAATTTTGTACTATGCGTTATTTCTTCTCGTAAAGAGTTTCCAATGCGTACGCATATGTCTTTACTCTGCAAAACTGTATTTCCTTATGAAGTGGTATTCTTACATATCCTTTCGAGAGAAAACTGTCCTGTGCCTTCTCTTTTGAGGCTACACACTTAGACATACACGCAACATGAAAGCTTTTCGACTTACAACGTGTTGTTTAGGAAAAACAAGATAATTTCGCACGATGCGGGATTTCCTTAAAACGTGATTTTCTGAAAAATTTTGACGAAAGAAAATTCTCCTTTTGGTTCTCTTTAGATGCTACATGTTAAGACGTACACGCCACAACAATTCTTTTCGAGATACAACGTGTAGTTTTGGAGATACAAGCTAATTTTGTACTATGCGTTATTTCTTCTCGTAAAGAGTTTCCAATGCGTACGTATATGTCTTTACTCTGCAAAACTGTATTTCCTTATGAAGTGGTATTCTTACATATCCTTTCGAGAGAAAACTGTCCTGTGCCTTCTCTTTTGAGGCTACACACTTAGACATACACGCAACATGAAAGCTTTTCGACTTACAACGTGTTGTTTAGGAAAAACAAGATAATTTCGCACGATGCGGGTTTTCCTTAAAATGTGATTTTCTGAAAAATTTTGACGAAAGAAAATTCTCCTTTTGGTTCCCTTTAGATGCTACATGTTAAGACGTACATGCCACAACAATTCTTTTCGAGATACAACGTGTAGTTTTGGAGATACAAGCTAATTTTGTACTATGCGTTATTTCTTCTCGTAAAGAGTTTCCAATGCGTACGTATATGTCTTTACTCTGCAAAACTGTATTTCCTTATGAAGTGGTATTCTTACATATCCTTTCGAGAGAAAACTGTCCTGTGCCTTCTCTTTTGAGGCTACACACTTAGACATACACGCAACATGAAAGCTTTTCGACTTACAACGTGTTGTTTAGGAAAAACAAGATAATTTCGCACGATGCGGGATTTCCTTAAAACGTGATTTTCTGAAAAATTTTGACGAAAGAAAGTTCTCCTTTTGGTTCTCTTTAGATGCCTCATGTTAAGACGTACACGCCACAACAATTCTTTTCGAGATACAACGTGTAGTTTTGGAGATACAAGCTAATTTTGTACTATGCGTTATTTCTTCTCGTAAAGAGTTTCCAATGCGTACGTATATGTCTTTACTCTGCAAAACTGTATTTCCTTATGAAGTGGTATTCTTACATATCCTTTCGAGAGAAAACTGTCCTGTGCCTTCTCTTTTGAGGCTACACACTTAGACATACACGCAACATGAAAGCTTTTCGACTTACAACGTGTTGTTTAGGAAAAACAAGATAATTTCGCACGATGCGGGATTTCCTTAAAACGTGATTTTCTGAAAAATTTTGACGAAAGAAAATTCTCCTTTTGGTTCTCTTTAGATGCTACATGTTAAGACGTACACGCCACAACAATTCTTTTCGAGATACAACATGTAGTTTTGGAGATACAAGCTAATTTTGAACTATGCGTTATTTCTTCTCGTAAAGAGTTTCCAATGCGTACGTATATGTCTTTACTCTGCAAAACTGTATTTCCTTATGAAGTGGTATTCTTACATATCCTTTCGAGAGAAAACTGTCCTGTGCCTTCTCTTTTGAGGCTACACACTTAGACATACACGCAACATGAAAGCTTTTCGACTTACAACGTGTTGTTTAGGAAAAACAAGATAATTTCGCACGATGCGGGATTTCCTTAAAACGTGATTTTCTGAAAAATTTTGACGAAAGAAAATTCTCCTTTTGGTTCTCTTTAGATACTACATGTTAAGACGTACACGCCACAACAATTCTTTTCGAGATACAACGTGTAGTTTTGGAGATACAAGCTAATTTTGTACTATGCGTTATTTCTTCTCGTAAAGAGTTTCCAATGCGTACGTATATGTCTTTACTCTGCAAAACTGTATTTCCTTATGAAGTGGTATTCTTACATATCCTTTCGAGAGAAAACTGTCCTGTGCCTTCTCTTTTGAGGCTACACACTTAGACATACACGCAACATGAAAGCTTTTCGACTTACAACGTGTTGTTTAGGAAAAACAAGATAATTTCGCACGATGCGGGATTTCCTTAAAACGTGATTTTCTGAAAAATTTTGACGAAAGAAAATTCTCCTTTTGGTTCCCTTTAGATGCTACATGTTAAGACGTACACGCCACAACAATTCTTTTCGAGATACAACGTGTAGTTTTGGAGATACAAGCTAATTTTGTACTATGCGTTATTTCTTCTCGTAAAGAGTTTCCAATGCGTACGTATATGTCTTTACTCTGCAAAACTGTATTTCCTTATGAAGTGGTATTCTTACATATCCTTTCGAGAGAAAACTGTCCTGTGCCTTCTCTTTTGAGGCTACACACTTAGACATACACGCAACATGAAAGCTTTTCGACTTACAACGTGTTGTTTAGGAAAAACAAGATAATTTCGCACGATGCGGGATTTCCTTAAAACGTGATTTTCTGAAAAATTTTGACGAAAGAAAATTCTCCTTTTGGTTCTCTTTAGATGCTACATGTTAAGACGTACACGCCACAACAATTCTTTTCGAGATACAACATGTAGTTTTGGAGATACAAGCTAATTTTGTACTATGCGTTATTTCTTCTCGTAAAGAGTTTCCAATGCGTACGCATATGTCTTTACTCTGCAAAACTGTATTTCCTTATGAAGTGGTATTCTTACATATCCTTTCGAGAGAAAACTGTCCTGTGCCTTCTCTTTTGAGGCTACACACTTAGACATACACGCAACATGAAAGCTTTTCGACTTACAACGTGTTGTTTAGGAAAAACAAGATAATTTCGCACGATGCGGGATTTCCTTAAAACGTGATTTTCTGAAAAATTTTGACGAAAGAAAATTCTCCTTTTGGTTCTCTTTAGATGCTCCATGTTAAGACGTACACGCCACAACAATTCTTTTCGAGATACAACGTGTAGTTTTGGAGATACAAGCTAATTTTGTACTATGCGTTATTTCTTCTCGTAAAGAGTTTCCAATGCGTACGTATATGTCTTTACTCTGCAAAACTGTATTTCCTTATGAAGTGGTATTCTTACATATCCTTTCGAGAGAAAACTGTCCTGTGCCTTCTCTTTTGAGGCTACACACTTAGACATACACGCAACATGAAAGCTTTTCGACTTACAACGTGTTGTTTAGGAAAAACAAGATAATTTCGCACGATGCGGGTTTTCCTTAAAATGTGATTTTCTGAAAAATTTTGACGAAAGAAAATTCTCCTTTTGGTTCCCTTTAGATGCTACATGTTAAGACGTACATGCCACAACAATTCTTTTCGAGATACAACGTGTAGTTTTGGAGATACAAGCTAATTTTGTACTATGCGTTATTTCTTCTCGTAAAGAGTTTCCAATGCGTACGTATATGTCTTTACTCTGCAAAACTGTATTTCCTTATGAAGTGGTATTCTTACATATCCTTTCGAGAGAAAACTGTCCTGTGCCTTCTCTTTTGAGGCTACACACTTAGACATACACGCAACATGAAAGCTTTTCGACTTACAACGTGTTGTTTAGGAAAAACAAGATAATTTCGCACGATGCGGGATTTCCTTAAAACGTGATTTTCTGAAAAATTTTGACGAAAGAAAGTTCTCCTTTTGGTTCTCTTTAGATGCCTCATGTTAAGACGTACACGCCACAACAATTCTTTTCGAGATACAACGTGTAGTTTTGGAGATACAAGCTAATTTTGTACTATGCGTTATTTCTTCTCGTAAAGAGTTTCCAATGCGTACGTATATGTCTTTACTCTGCAAAACTGTATTTCCTTATGAAGTGGTATTCTTACATATCCTTTCGAGAGAAAACTGTCCTGTGCCTTCTCTTTTGAGGCTACACACTTAGACATACACGCAACATGAAAGCTTTTCGACTTACAACGTGTTGTTTAGGAAAAACAAGATAATTTCGCACGATGCGGGATTTCCTTAAAACGTGATTTTCTGAAAAATTTTGACGAAAGAAAATTCTCCTTTTGGTTCTCTTTAGATGCTACATGTTAAGACGTACACGCCACAACAATTCTTTTCGAGATACAACATGTAGTTTTGGAGATACAAGCTAATTTTGAACTATGCGTTATTTCTTCTCGTAAAGAGTTTCCAATGCGTACGTATATGTCTTTACTCTGCAAAACTGTATTTCCTTATGAAGTGGTATTCTTACATATCCTTTCGAGAGAAAACTGTCCTGTGCCTTCTCTTTTGAGGCTACACACTTAGACATACACGCAACGTGAAAGCTTTTCGACTTACAACGTGTTGTTTAGGAAAAACAAGATAATTTCGCACGATGCGGGATTTCCTTAAAACGTGATTTTCTGAAAAATTTTGACGAAAGAAAATTCTCCTTTTGGTTCTCTTTAGATGCTACATGTTAAGACGTACACGCCACAACAATTCTTTTCGAGATACAACGTGTAGTTTTGGAGATACAAGCTAATTTTGTACTATGCGTTATTTCTTCTCGTAAAGAGTTTCCAATGCGTACGTATATGTCTTTACTCTGCAAAACTGTATTTCCTTATGAAGTGGTATTCTTACATATCCTTTCGAGAGAAAACTGTCCTGTGCCTTCTCTTTTGAGGCTACACACTTAGACATACACGCAACATGAAAGCTTTTCGACTTACAACGTGTTGTTTAGGAAAAACAAGATAATTTCGCACGATGCGGGATTTCCTTAAAATGTGATTTTCTGAAAAATTTTGACGAAAGAAAATTCTCCTTTTGGTTCTCTTTAGATGCTACATGTTAAGACGTACACGCCACAACAATTCTTTTCGAGATACAACGTGTAGTTTTGGAGATACAAGCTAATTTTGTACTATGCGTTATTTCTTCTCGTAAAGAGTTTCCAATGCGTACGTATATGTCTTTACTCTGCAAAACTGTATTTCCTTATGAAGTGGTATTCTTACATATCCTTTCGAGAGAAAACTGTCCTGTGCCTTCTCTTTTGAGGCTACACACTTAGACATACACGCAACATGAAAGCTTTTCGACTTACAACGTGTTGTTTAGGAAAAACAAGATAATTTCGCACGATGCGGGATTTCCTTAAAACGTGATTTTCTGAAAAATTTTGACGAAAGAAAGTTCTCCTTTTGGTTCTCTTTAGATGCCTCATGTTAAGACGTACACGCCACAACAATTCTTTTCGAGATACAACGTGTAGTTTTGGAGATACAAGCTAATTTTGTACTATGCGTTATTTCTTCTCGTAAAGAGTTTCCAATGCGTACGTATATGTCTTTACTCTGCAAAACTGTATTTCCTTATGAAGTGGTATTCTTACATATCCTTTCGAGAGAAAACTGTCCTGTGCCTTCTCTTTTGAGGCTACACACTTAGACATACACGCAACATGAAAGCTTTTCGACTTACAACGTGTTGTTTAGGAAAAACAAGATAATTTCGCACGATGCGGGATTTCCTTAAAACGTGATTTTCTGAAAAATTTTGACGAAAGAAAATTCTCCTTTTGGTTCTCTTTAGATGCTACATGTTAAGACGTACACGCCACAACAATTCTTTTCGAGATACAACGTGTAGTTTTGGAGATACAAGCTAATTTTGTACTATGCGTTATTTCTTCTCGTAAAGAGTTTCCAATGCGTACGTATATGTCTTTACTCTGCAAAACTGTATTTCCTTATGAAGTGGTATTCTTACATATCCTTTCGAGAGAAAACTGTCCTGTGCCTTCTCTTTTGAGGCTACACACTTAGACATACACGCAAAATGAAAGCTTTTCGACTTACAACGTGTTGTTTAGGAAAAACAAGATAATTTCGCACGATGCGGGATTTCCTTAAAACGTGATTTTCTGAAAAATTTTGACGAAAGAAAATTCTCCTTTTGGTTCCCTTTAGATGCTACATGTTAAGACGTACACGCCACAACAATTCTTTTCGAGATACAACGTGTAGTTTTGGAGATACAAGCTAATTTTGTACTATGCGTTATTTCTTCTCGTAAAGAGTTTCCAATGCGTACGTATATGTCTTTACTCTGCAAAACTGTATTTCCTTATGAAGTGGTATTCTTACATATCCTTTCGAGAGAAAACTGTCCTGTGCCTTCTCTTTTGAGGCTACACACTTAGACATACACGCAACATGAAAGCTTTTCGACTTACAACGTGTTGTTTAGGAAAAACAAGATAATTTCGCACGATGCGGGATTTCCTTAAAACGTGATTTTCTGAAAAATTTTGACGAAAGAAAATTCTCCTTTTGGTTCTCTTTAGATGCTACATGTTAAGACGTACACGCCACAACAATTCTTTTCGAGATACAACGTGTAGTTTTGGAGATACAAGCTAATTTTGTACTATGCGTTATTTCTTCTCGTAAAGAGTTTCCAATGCGTACGTATATGTCTTTACTCTGCAAAACTGTATTTCCTTATGAAGTGGTATTCTTACATATCCTTTCGAGAGAAAACTGTCCTGTGCCTTCTCTTTTGAGGCTACACACTTAGACATACACGCAACATGAAAGCTTTTCGACTTACAACGTGTTGTTTAGGAAAAACAAGATAATTTCGCACGATGCGGGATTTCCTTAAAACGTGATTTTCTGAAAAATTTTGACGAAAGAAAATTCTCCTTTTGGTTCCCTTTAGATGCTACATGTTAAGACGTACACGCCACAACAATTCTTTTCGAGATACAACGTGTAGTTTTGGAGATACAAGCTAATTTTGTACTATGCGTTATTTCTTCTCGTAAAGAGTTTCCAATGCGTACGTATATGTCTTTACTCTGCAAAACTGTATTTCCTTATGAAGTGGTATTCTTACATATCCTTTCGAGAGAAAACTGTCCTGTGCCTTCTCTTTTGAGGCTACACACTTAGACATACACGCAACATGAAAGCTTTTCGACTTACAACGTGTTGTTTAGGAAAAACAAGATAATTTCGCACGATGCGGGATTTCCTTAAAACGTGATTTTCTGAAAAATTTTGACGAAAGAAAATTCTCCTTTTGGTTCTCTTTAGATGCTACATGTTAAGACGTACACGCCACAACAATTCTTTTCGAGATACAACGTGTAGTTTTGGAGATACAAGCTAATTTTGTACTATGCGTTATTTCTTCTCGTAAAGAGTTTCCAATGCGTACGTATATGTCTTTACTCTGCAAAACTGTATTTCCTTATGAAGTGGTATTCTTACATATCCTTTCGAGAGAAAACTGTCCTGTGCCTTCTCTTTTGAGGCTACACACTTAGACATACACGCAACATGAAAGCTTTTCGACTTACAACGTGTTGTTTAGGAAAAACAAGATAATTTCGCACGATGCGGGATTTCCTTAAAACGTGATTTTCTGAAAAATTTTGACGAAAGAAAATTCTCCTTTTGGTTCTCTTTAGATGCTACATGTTAAGACGTACACGCCACAACAATTCTTTTCGAGATACAACGTGTAGTTTTGGAGATACAAGCTAATTTTGTACTATGCGTTATTTCTTCTCGTAAAGAGTTTCCAATGCGTACGTATATGTCTTTACTCTGCAAAACTGTATTTCCTTATGAAGTGGTATTCTTACATATCCTTTCGAGAGAAAACTGTCCTGTGCCTTCTCTTTTGAGGCTACACACTTAGACATACACGCAACATGAAAGCTTTTCGACTTACAACGTGTTGTTTAGGAAAAACAAGATAATTTCGCACGATGCGGGATTTCCTTAAAACGTGATTTTCTGAAAAATTTTGACGAAAGAAAATTCTCCTTTTGGTTCTCTTTAGATGCTACATGTTAAGACGTACACGCCACAACAATTCTTTTCGAGATACAACGTGTAGTTTTGGAGATACAAGCTAATTTTGTACTATGCGTTATTTCTTCTCGTAAAGAGTTTCCAATGCGTACGTATATGTCTTTACTCTGCAAAACTGTATTTCGTTATGAAGTGGTATTCTTACATATCCTTTCGAGAGAAAACTGTCCTGTGCCTTCTCTTTTGAGGCTACACACTTAGACATACACGCAACATGAAAGCTTTTCGACTTACAACGTGTTGTTTAGGAAAAACAAGATAATTTCGCACGATGCGGGATTTCCTTAAAACGTGATTTTCTGAAAAATTTTGACGAAAGAAAATTCTCCTTTTGGTTCTCTTTAGATGCTACATGTTAAGACGTACACGCCACAACAATTCTTTTCGAGATACAACGTGTAGTTTTGGAGATACAAGCTAATTTTGTACTATGCGTTATTTCTTCTCGTAAAGAGTTTCCAATGCGTACGTATATGTCTTTACTCTGCAAAACTGTATTTCCTTATGAAGTGGTATTCTTACATATCCTTTCGAGAGAAAACTGTCCTGTGCCTTCTCTTTTGAGGCTACACACTTAGACATACACGCAACATGAAAGCTTTTCGACTTACAACGTGTTGTTTAGGAAAAACAAGATAATTTCGCACGATGCGGGATTTCCTTAAAATGTGATTTTCTGAAAAATTTTGACGAAAGAAAATTATCCTTTTGGTTCTCTTTAGATGCTACATGTTAAGACGTACACGCCACAACAATTCTTTTCGAGATACAACGTGTAGTTTTGGAGATACAAGCTAATTTTGTACTATGCGTTATTTCTTCTCGTAAAGAGTTTCCAATGCGTACGTATATGTCTTTACTCTGCAAAACTGTATTTCCTTATGAAGTGGTATTCTTACATATCCTTTCGAGAGAAAACTGTCCTGTGCCTTCTCTTTTGAGGCTACACACTTAGACATACACGCAACATGAAAGCTTTTCGACTTACAACGTGTTGTTTAGGAAAAACAAGATAATTTCGCACGATGCGGGATTTCCTTAAAACGTGATTTTCTGAAAAATTTTGACGAAAGAAAATTCTCCTTTTGGTTCCCTTTAGATGCTACATGTTAAGACGTACACGCCACAACAATTCTTTTCAAGATACAACGTGTAGTTTTGGAGATACAAGCTAATTTTGTACTATGCGTTATTTCTTCTCGTAAAGAGTTTCCAATGCGTACGTATATGTCTTTACTCTGCAAAACTGTATTTCCTTATGAAGTGGTATTCTTACATATCCTTTCGAGAGAAAACTGTCCTGTGCCTTCTCTTTTGAGGCTACACACTTAGACATACACGCAACATGAAAGCTTTTCGACTTACAACGTGTTGTTTAGGAAAAAAAAGATAATTTCGCACGATGCGGGATTTCCTTAAAACGTGATTTTCTGAAAAATTTTGACGAAAGAAAATTCTCCTTTTGGTTCTCTTTAGATGCTACATGTTAAGACGTACACGCCACAACAATTCTTTTCGAGATACAACGTGTAGTTTTGGAGATACAAGCTAATTTTGTACTATGCGTTATTTCTTCTCGTAAAGAGTTTCCAATGCGTACGTATATGTCTTTACTCTGCAAAACTGTATTTCCTTATGAAGTGGTATTCTTACATATCCTTTCGAGAGAAAACTGTCCTGTGCCTTCTCTTTTGAGGCTACACACTTAGACATACACGCAACATGAAAGCTTTTCGACTTACAACGTGTTGTTTAGGAAAAACAAGATAATTTCGCACGATGCGGGATTTCCTTAAAACGTGATTTTCTGAAAAATTTTGACGAAAGAAAATTCTCCTTTTGGTTCTCTTTAGATGCTACATGTTAAGACGTACACGCCACAACAATTCTTTTCGAGATACAACGTGTAGTTTTGGAGATACAAGCTAATTTTGTACTATGCGTTATTTCTTCTTGTAAAGAGTTTCCAATGCGTACGTATATGTCTTTACTCTGCAAAACTGTATTTCCTTATGAAGTGGTATTCTTACATATCCTTTCGAGAGAAAACTGTCCTGTGCCTTCTCTTTTGAGGCTACACACTTAGACATACACGCAACATGAAAGCTTTTCGACTTACAACGTGTTGTTTAGGAAAAACAAGATAATTTCGCACGATGCGGGATTTCCTTAAAACGTGATTTTCTGAAAAATTTTGACGAAAGAAAATTCTCCTTTTGGTTCTCTTTAGATGCTACATGTTAAGACGTACACGCCACAACAATTCTTTTCGAGATACAACGTGTAGTTTTGGAGATACAAGCTAATTTTGTACTATGCGTTATTTCTTCTCATAAAGAGTTTCCAATGCGTACGTATATGTCTTTACTCTGCAAAACTGTATTTCCTTATGAAGTGGTATTCTTACATATCCTTTCGAGAGAAAACTGTCCTGTGCCTTCTCTTTTGAGGCTACACACTTAGACATACACGCAACATGAAAGCTTTTCGACTTACAACGTGTTGTTTAGGAAAAACAAGATAATTTCGCACGATGCGGGATTTCCTTAAAACGTGATTTTCTGAAAAATTTTGACGAAAGAAAATTCTCCTTTTGGTTCTCTTTAGATGCTACATGTTAAGACGTACACGCCACAACAATTCTTTTCGAGATACAACGTGTAGTTTTGGAGATACAAGCTAATTTTGTACTATGCATTATTACTTCTCGTAAAGAGTTTCCAATGCGTAAGTATATGTCTTTACTCTGCAAAACTGTATTTCCTTATGAAGTGGTATTCTTACATATCCTTTCGAGAGAAAACTGTCCTGTGCCTTCTCTTTTGAGGCTACACACTTAGACATACACGCAACATGAAAGCTTTTCGACTTACAACGTGTTGTTTAGGAAAAACAAGATAATTTCGCACGATGCGGGATTTCCTTAAAACGTGATTTTCTGAAAAATTTTGACGAAAGAAAATTCTCCTTTTGGTTCCCTTTAGATGCTACATGTTAAGACGTACACGCCACAACAATTCTTTTCGAGATACAACGTGTAGTTTTGGAGATACAAGCTAATTTTGTACTATGCGTTATTTCTTCTCGTAAAGAGTTTCCAATGCGTACGTATATGTCTTTACTCTGCAAAACTGTATTTCCTTATGAAGTGGTATTCTTACATATCCTTTCGAGAGAAAACTGTCCTGTGCCTTCTCTTTTGAGGCTACACACTTAGACATACACGCAACATGAAAGCTTTTCGACTTACAACGTGTTGTTTAGGAAAAACAAGATAATTTCGCACGATGCGGGATTTCCTTAAAACGTGATTTTCTGAAAAATTTTGACGAAAGAAAATTCTCCTTTTGGTTCTCTTTAGATGCTACATGTTAAGACGTACACGCCACAACAATTCTTTTCGAGATACAACGTGTAGTTTTGGAGATACAAGCTAATTTTGTACTATGCGTTATTTCTTCTCGTAAAGAGTTTCCAATGTGTACGTATATGTCTTTACTCTGCAAAACTGTATTTCCTTATGAAGTGGTATTCTTACATATCCTTTCGAGAGAAAACTGTCCTGTGCCTTCTCTTTTGAGGCTACACACTTAGACATACACGCAACATGAAAGCTTTTCGACTTACAACGTGTTGTTTAGGAAAAACAGGATAATTTCGCACGATGCGGGATTTCCTTAAAACGTGATTTTCTGAAAAATTTTGACGAAAGAAAATTCTCCTTTTGGTTCTCTTTAGATGCTACATGTTAAGACGTACACGCCACAACAATTCTTTTCGAGATACAACGTGTAGTTTTGGAGATACAAGCTAATTTTGTACTATGCGTTATTTCTTCTCATAAAGAGTTTCCAATGCGTACGTATATGTCTTTACTCTGCAAAACTGTATTTCCTTATGAAGTGGTATTCTTACATATCCTTTCGAGAGAAAACTGTCCTGTGCCTTCTCTTTTGAGGCTACACACTTAGACATACACGCAACATGAAAGCTTTTCGACTTACAACGTGTTGTTTAGGAAAAACAAGATAATTTCGCAAGATGCGGGATTTCCTTAAAACGTGATTTTCTGAAAAATTTTGACGAAAGAAAATTCTCCTTTTGGTTCTCTTTAGATGCTACATGTTAAGACGTACACGCCACAACAATTCTTTTCGAGATACAACGTGTAGTTTTGGAGATACAAGCTAATTTTGTACTATGCATTATTTCTTCTCGTAAAGAGTTTCCAATGCGTACGTATATGTCTTTACTCTGCAAAACTGTATTTCCTTATGAAGTGGTATTCTTACATATCCTTTCGAGAGAAAACTGTCCTGTGCCTTCTCTTTTGAGGCTACACACTTAGACATACACGCAACATGAAAGCTTTTCGACTTACAACGTGTTGTTTAGGAAAAACAAGATAATTTCGCACGATGCGGGATTTCCTTAAAACGTGATTTTCTGAAAAATTTTGACGAAAGAAAATTCTCCTTTTGGTTCCCTTTAGATGCTACATGTTAAGACGTACACGCCACAACAATTCTTTTCGAGATACAACGTGTAGTTTTGGAGATACAAGCTAATTTTGTACTATGCGTTATTTCTTCTCGTAAAGAGTTTCCAATGCGTACGTATATGTCTTTACTCTGCAAAACTGTATTTCCTTATGAAGTGGTATTCTTACATATCCTTTCGAGAGAAAACTGTCCTGTGCCTTCTCTTTTGAGGCTACACACTTAGACATACACGCAACATGAAAGCTTTTCGACTTACAACGTGTTGTTTAGGAAAAACAAGATAATTTCGCATGATGCGGGATTTCCTTAAAACGTGATTTTCTGAAAAATTTTGACGAAAGAAAATTCTCCTTTTGGTTCTCTTTAGATGCTACATGTTAAGACGTACACGCCACAACAATTCTTTTCGAGATACAACGTGTAGTTTTGGAGATACAAGCTAATTTTGTACTATGCGTTATTTCTTCTCATAAAGAGTTTCCAATGCGTACGTATAGGTCTTTACTCTGCAAAACTGTATTTCCTTATGAAGTGGTATTCTTACATATCCTTTCGAGAGAAAACTGTCCTGTGCCTTCTCTTTTGAGGCTACACACTTAGTCATACACGCAACATGAAAGCTTTTCGACTTACAACGTGTTGTTTAGGAAAAACAAGATAATTTCGCACGATGCGGGATTTCCTTAAAACGTGATTTTCTGAAAAATTTTGACGAAAGAAAATTCTCCTTTTGGTTCTCTTTAGATGCTACATGTTAAGACGTACACGCCACAACAATTCTTTTCGAGATACAACGTGTAGTTTTGGAGATACAAGCTAATTTTGTACTATGCGTTATTTCTTCTCCTAAAGAGTTTCCAATGCGTACGTATATGTCTTTACTCTGCAAAACTGTATTTCCTTATGAAGTGGTATTCTTACATATCCTTTCGAGAGAAAACTGTCCTGTGCCTTCTCTTTTGAGGCTACACACTTAGACATACACGCAACATGAAAGCTTTTCGACTTACAACGTGTTGTTTAGAAAAACAAGATAATTTCGCACGATGCGGGATTTCCTTAAAACGTGATTTTCTGAAAAATTTTGACGAAAGAAAATTCTCCTTTTGGTTCTCTTTAGATGCTACATGTTAAGACGTACACGCCACAACAATTCTTTTCGAGATACAACGTGTAGTTTTGGAGATACAAGCTAATTTTGTACTATGCGTTATTTCTTCTCGTAAAGAGTTTCCAATGCGTACGTATATGTCTTTACTCTGCAAAACTGTATTTCCTTATGAAGTGGTATTCTTACATATCCTTTCGAGAGAAAACTGTCCTGTGCCTTCTCTTTTGAGGCTACACACTTAGACATACACGCAACATGAAAGCTTTTCGACTTACAACGTGTTGTTTAGGAAAAACAAGATAATTTCGCCCGATGCGGGATTTCCTTAAAACGTGATTTTCTGAAAAATTTTGACGAAAGAAAATTCTCCTTTTGGTTCTCTTTAGATGCTACATGTTAAGACGTACACGCCACAACAATTCTTTTCGAGATACAACGTGTAGTTTTGGAGATACAAGCTAATTTTGTACTATGCGTTATTTCTTCTCGTAAAGAGTTTCCAATGCGTATGTATATGTCTTTACTCTGCAAAACTGTATTTCCTTATGAAGTGGTATTCTTACATATCCTTTCGAGATAAAACTGTCCTGTGCCTTCTCTTTTGAGGCTACACACTTAGACATACACGCAACATGAAAGCTTTTCGACTTACAACGTGTTGTTTAGGAAAAACAAGATAATTTCGCACGATGCGGGATTTCCTTAAAACGTGATTTTCTGAAAAATTTTGACGAAAGAAAATTCTCCTTTTGGTTCTCTTTAGATGCTACATGTTAAGACGTACACGCCACAACAATTCTTTTCGAGATACAACGTGTAGTTTTGGAGATACAAGCTAATTTTGTACTATGCGATATTTCTTCTCGTAAAGAGTTTCCAATGCGTACGTATATGTCTTTACTCTGCAAAACTGTATTTCCTTATGAAGTGGTATTCTTACATATCCTTTCGAGAGAAAACTGTCCTGTGCCTTCTCTTTTGAGGCTACACACTTAGACATACACGCAACATGAAAGCTTTTCGACTTACAACGTGTTGTTTAGGAAAAACAAGATAATTTCGCACGATGCGGGATTTCCTTAAAACGTGATTTTCTGAAAAATTTTGACGAAAGAAAATTCTCCTTTTGGTTCTCTTTAGATGCTACATGTTAAGACGTACACGCCACAACAATTCTTTTCGAGATACAACGTGTAGTTTTGGAGATACAAGCTAATTTTGTACTATGCGTTATTTCTTCTCTTAAAGAGTTTCCAATGCGTACGTATATGTCTTTACTCTGCAAAACTGTATTTCCTTATGAAGTGGTATTCTTACATATCCTTTCGAGAGAAAACTGTCCTGTGCCTTCTCTTTTGAGGCTACACACTTAGACATACACGCAACATGAAAGCTTTTCGACTTAAAACGTGTTGTTTAGGAAAAACAAGATAATTTCGCACGATGCGGGATTTCCTTAAAACGTGATTTTCTGAAAAATTTTGACGAAAGGAAATTCTCCTTTTGGTTCTCTTTAGATGCTACATGTTAAGACGTACACGCCACAACAATTCTTTTCGAGATACAACGTGTAGTTTTGGAGATACAAGCTAATTTTGTACTATGCGTTATTTCTTCTCGTAAAGAGTTTCCAATGCGTACGTATATGTCTTTACTCTGCAAAACTGTATTTCCTTATGAAGTGGTATTCTCACATATCCTTTCGAGAGAAAACTGTCCTGTGCCTTCTCTTTTGAGGCTACACACTTAGACATACACGCAACATGAAAGCTTTTCGACTTACAACGTGTTGTTTAGGAAAAACAAGATAATTTCGCACGATGCGGGATTTCCTTAAAACGTGATTTTCTGAAAAATTTTGACGAAAGGAAATTCTCCTTTTGGTTCTCTTTAGATGCTACATGTTAAGACGTACACGCCACAACAATTCTTTTCGAGATACAACGTGTAGTTTTGGAGATACAAGCTAATTTTGTACTATGCGTTATTTCTTCTCGTAAAGAGTTTCCAATGCGTACGTATATGTCTTTACTCTGCAAAACTGTATTTCCTTATGAAGTGGTATTCTTACATATCCTTTCGAGAGAAAACTGTCCTGTGCCTTCTCTTTTGAGGCTACACACTTAGACATACACGCAACATGAAAGCTTTTCGACTTACAACGTGTTGTTTAGGAAAAACAAGATAATTTCGCACGATGCGGGATTTCCTTAAAACGTGATTTTCTGAAAAATTTTGACGAAAGAAAATTCTCCTTTTGGTTCTCTTTAGATGCTACATGTTAAGACGTACACGCCACAACAATTCTTTTCGAGATACAACGTGTAGTTTTGGAGATACAAGCTAATTTTGTACTATGCGTTATTTCTTCTCGTAAAGAGTTTCCAATGCGTACGTATATGTCTTTACTCTGCAAAACTATATTTCCTTATGAAGTGGTATTCTTACATATCCTTTCGAGAGAAAACTGTCCTGTGCCTTCTCTTTTGAGGCTACACACTTAGACATACACGCAACATGAAAGCTTTTCGACTTACAACGTGTTGTTTAGGAAAAACAAGATAATTTTGCACGATGCGATATTTCCTTAAAACGTGATTTTCTGAAAAATTTTGACGAAAGAAAATTCTCCTTTTGGTTCTCTTTAGATGCTACATGTTAAGACGTACACGCCACAACAATTCTTTTCGAGATACAATGTGTAGTTTTGGAGATACAAGCTAATTTTGTACTATGCGTTATTTCTTCTCGTAAAGAGTTTCCAATGCGTACGTATATGTCTTTACTCTGCAAAACTGTATTTCCTTATGAAGTGGTATTCTTACATATCCTTTCGAGAGAAAACTGTCCTGTGCCTTCTCTTTTGAGGCTACACACTTAGACATACACGCAACATGAAAGCTTTTCGACTTACAACGTGTTGTTTAGGAAAAACAAGATAATTTCGCACGATGCGGGATTTCCTTAAAACGTGATTTTCTGAAAAATTTTGACGAAAGAAAATTCTCCTTTTGGTTCTCTTTAGATGCTACATGTTAAGACGTACACGCCACAACAATTCTTTTCGAGATACAACGTGTAGTTTTGGAGATACAAGCTAATTTTGTACTATGCGTTATTTCTTCTCGTAAAGAGTTTCCAATGCGTACGTATATGTCTTTACTCTGCAAAACTGTATTTCCTTATGAAGTGGTATTCTTACATATCCTTTCGAGAGAAAACTGTCCTGTGCCTTCTCTTTTGAGGCTACACACTTAGACATACACGCAACATGAAAGCTTTTCGACTTACAACGTGTTGTTTAGGAAAAACAAGATAATTTCGCACGATGCGGGATTTCCTTAAAACGTGATTTTCTGAAAAATTTTGACGAAAGAAAATTCTCCTTTTGGTTCTCTTTAGATGCTACATGTTAAGACGTACACGCCACAACAATTCTTTTCGAGATACAACGTGTAGTTTTGGAGATACAAGCTAATTTTGTACTATGCGTTATTTCTTCTCTTAAAGAGTTTCCAATGCGTACGTATATGTCTTTACTCTGCAAAACTGTATTTCCTTATGAAGTGGTATTCTTACATATCCTTTCGAGAGAAAACTGTCCTGTGCCTTCTCTTTTGAGGCTACACACTTAGACATACACGCAACATGAAAGCTTTTCGACTTAAAACGTGTTGTTTAGGAAAAACAAGATAATTTCGCACGATGCGGGATTTCCTTAAAACGTGATTTTCTGAAAAATTTTGACGAAAGGAAATTCTCCTTTTGGTTCTCTTTAGATGCTACATGTTAAGACGTACACGCCACAACAATTCTTTTCGAGATACAACGTGTAGTTTTGGAGATACAAGCTAATTTTGTACTATGCGTTATTTCTTCTCGTAAAGAGTTTCCAATGCGTACGTATATGTCTTTACTCTGCAAAACTGTATTTCCTTATGAAGTGGTATTCTCACATATCCTTTCGAGAGAAAACTGTCCTGTGCCTTCTCTTTTGAGGCTACACACTTAGACATACACGCAACATGAAAGCTTTTCGACTTACAACGTGTTGTTTAGGAAAAACAAGATAATTTCGCACGATGCGGGATTTCCTTAAAACGTGATTTTCTGAAAAATTTTGACGAAAGGAAATTCTCCTTTTGGTTCTCTTTAGATGCTACATGTTAAGACGTACACGCCACAACAATTCTTTTCGAGATACAACGTGTAGTTTTGGAGATACAAGCTAATTTTGTACTATGCGTTATTTCTTCTCGTAAAGAGTTTCCAATGCGTACGTATATGTCTTTACTCTGCAAAACTGTATTTCCTTATGAAGTGGTATTCTTACATATCCTTTCGAGAGAAAACTGTCCTGTGCCTTCTCTTTTGAGGCTACACACTTAGACATACACGCAACATGAAAGCTTTTCGACTTACAACGTGTTGTTTAGGAAAAACAAGATAATTTCGCACGATGCGGGATTTCCTTAAAACGTGATTTTCTGAAAAATTTTGACGAAAGAAAATTCTCCTTTTGGTTCTCTTTAGATGCTACATGTTAAGACGTACACGCCACAACAATTCTTTTCGAGATACAACGTGTAGTTTTGGAGATACAAGCTAATTTTGTACTATGCGTTATTTCTTCTCGTAAAGAGTTTCCAATGCGTACGTATATGTCTTTACTCTGCAAAACTATATTTCCTTATGAAGTGGTATTCTTACATATCCTTTCGAGAGAAAACTGTCCTGTGCCTTCTCTTTTGAGGCTACACACTTAGACATACACGCAACATGAAAGCTTTTCGACTTACAACGTGTTGTTTAGGAAAAACAAGATAATTTTGCACGATGCGATATTTCCTTAAAACGTGATTTTCTGAAAAATTTTGACGAAAGAAAATTCTCCTTTTGGTTCTCTTTAGATGCTACATGTTAAGACGTACACGCCACAACAATTCTTTTCGAGATACAATGTGTAGTTTTGGAGATACAAGCTAATTTTGTACTATGCGTTATTTCTTCTCGTAAAGAGTTTCCAATGCGTACGTATATGTCTTTACTCTGCAAAACTGTATTTCCTTATGAAGTGGTATTCTTACATATCCTTTCGAGAGAAAACTGTCCTGTGCCTTCTCTTTTGAGGCTACACACTTAGACATACACGCAACATGAAAGCTTTTCGACTTACAACGTGTTGTTTAGGAAAAACAAGATAATTTCGCACGATGCGGGATTTCCTTAAAACGTGATTTTCTGAAAAATTTTGACGAAAGAAAATTCTCCTTTTGGTTCTCTTTAGATGCTACATGTTAAGACGTACACGCCACAACAATTCTTTTCGAGATACAACGTGTAGTTTTGGAGATACAAGCTAATTTTGTACTATGCGTTATTTCTTCTCGTAAAGAGTTTCCAATGCGTACGTATATGTCTTTACTCTGCAAAACTGTATTTCCTTATGAAGTGGTATTCTTACATATCCTTTCGAGAGAAAACTGTCCTGTGCCTTCTCTTTTGAGGCTACACACTTAGACATACACGCAACATGAAAGCTTTTCGACTTACAACGTGTTGTTTAGGAAAAACAAGATAATTTCGCACGATGCGGGATTTCCTTAAAACGTGATTTTCTGAAAAATTTTGACGAAAGAAAATTCTCCTTTTGGTTCTCTTTAGATGCTACATGTTAAGACGTACACGCCACAACAATTCTTTTCGAGATACAACGTGTAGTTTTGGAGATACAAGCTAATTTTGTACTATGCGTTATTTCTTCTCGTAAAGAGTTTCCAATGCGTACGTTTATGTCTTTACTCTGCAAAACTGTATTTCCTTATGAAGTGGTATTCTTACATATCCTTTCGAGAGAAAACTGTCCTGTGCCTTCTCTTTTGAGGCTACACACTTAGACATACACGCAACATGAAAGCTTTTCGACTTACAACGTGTTGTTTAGGAAAAACAAGATAATTTCGCACGATGCGGGATTTCCTTAAAACGTGATTTTCTGAAAAATTTTGACGAAAGAAAATTCTCCTTTTGGTTCTCTTTAGATGCTACATGTTAAGACGTACACGCCACAACAATTCTTTTCGAGATACAATGTGTAGTTTTGGAGATACAAGCTAATTTTGTACTATGCGTTATTTCTTCTCGTAAAGAGTTTCCAATGCGTACGTATATGTCTTTACTCTGCAAAACTGTATTTCCTTATGAAGTGGTATTCTTACATATCCTTTCGAGAGAAAACTGTCCTGTGCCTTCTCTTTTGAGGCTACACACTTAGACATACACGCAACATGAAAGCTTTTCGACTTACAACGTGTTGTTTAGGAAAAACAAGATAATTTCGCACGATGCGGGATTTCCTTAAAACGTGATTTTCTGAAAAATTTTGACGAAAGAAAATTCTCCTTTTGGTTCTCTTTAGATGCTACATGTTAAGACGTACACGCCACAACAATTCTTTTCGAGATACAACGTGTAGTTTTGGAGATACAAGCTAATTTTGTACTATGCGTTATTTCTTCTCGTAAAGAGTTTCCAATGCGTACGTATATGTCTTTACTCTGCAAAACTGTATTTCCTTATGAAGTGGTATTCTTACATATCCTTTCGAGAGAAAACTGTCCTGTGCCTTCTCTTTTGAGGCTACACACTTAGACATACACCCAACATGAAAGCTTTTCGACTTACAACGTGTTGTTTAGGAAAAACAAGATAATTTCGCACGATGCGGGATTTCCTTAAAACGTGATTTTCTGAAAAATTTTGACGAAAGAAAATTCTCCTTTTGGTTCTCTTTAGATGCTACATGTTAAGACGTACACGCCACAACAATTCTTTTCGAGATACAACGTGTAGTTTTGGAGATACAAGCTAATTTTGTACTATGCGTTATTTCTTCTCGTAAAGAGTTTCCAATGCGTACGTTTATGTCTTTACTCTGCAAAACTGTATTTCCTCATGAAGTGGTATTCTTACATATCCTTTCGAGAGAAAACTGTCCTGTGTCTTCTCTCTTGAGGCTACACACTTAGACATACACGCAACATGAAAGCTTTTCGACTTAAAACGTGTTGTTTAGGAAAAACAAGATAATTTCGCACGATGCGGGATTTCCTTAAAACGTGATTTTCTGTAAAATTTTGACGAAAGAAAATTCTCCTTTTGGTTCTCTTTAGATGCTACATGTTAAGACGTACACGCCACAACAATTCTTTTCGAGATACAACGTGTAGTTTTGGAGATACAAGCTAATTTTGTACTATGCGTTATTTCTTCTCGTAAAGAGTTTCCAATGCGTACGTATATGTCTTTACTCTGCAAAACTGTATTTCCTTATGAAGTGGTATTCTTACATATCCTTTCGAGAGAAAACTGTCCTGTGCCTTCTCTTTTGAGGTTACACACTTAGACATACACGCAACATGAAAGCTTTTCGACTTACAACGTGTTGTTTAGGAAAAACAAGATAATTTCGCACGATGCGGGATTTCCTTAAAACGTGATTTTCTGAAAAATTTTGACGAAAGAAAATTCTCCTTTTGGTTCTCTTTAGATGCTACATGTTAAGACGTACACGCCACAACAATTCTTTTCGAGATACAACGTGTAGTTTTGGAGATACAAGCTAATTTTGTACTATGCGTTATTTCTTCTCATAAAGAGTTTCCAATGCATACGCATATGTCTTTACTCTGCAAAACTGTATTTCCTTATGAAGTGGTATTCTTACATATCCTTTCGAGAGAAAACTGTCCTGTGCCTTCTCTTTTGAGGCTACACACTTAGACATACACGCAACATGAAAGCTTTCGACTTACAACGTGTTGTTTAGGAAAAACAAGATAATTTCGCACGATGCGGGATTTCCTTAAAACGTGATTTTCTGAAAAATTTTGACGAAAGAAAATTCTCCTTTTGGTTCTCTTTAGATGCTACATGTTAAGACTTACACGCCACAACAATTCTTTTCGAGATACAACGTGTAGTTTTGGAGATACAAGCTAATTTTGTACTATGCGTTATTTCTTCTCGTAAAGAGTTTCCAATGCGTACGTATATGTCTTTAATCTGCAAAACTGTATTTCCTTATGAAGTGGTATTCTTACATATCCTTTCGAGAGAAAACTGTCCTGTGCCTTCTCTTTTGAGGCTACACACTTAGACATACACGCAACATGAAAGCTTTTCGACGTACAACGTGTTGTTTAGGAAAAACAAGATAATTTCGCACGATGCGGGATTTCCTTAAAACGTGATTTTCTGAAAAATTTTGACGAAAGAAAATTCTCCGTTTGGTTCTCTTTAGATGCTACATGTTAAGATGTACACGCCACAACAATTCTTTTCGAGATACAACGTGTAGTTTTGGAGATACAAGCTAATTTTGTACGATGCGTTATTTCTTCTCGTAAAGAGTTTCCAATGCGTACGTATATGTCTTTACTCTGCAAAACTGTATTTCCTTATGAAGTGGTATTCTTACATATCCTTTCGAGAGAAAACTGTCCTGTGCCTTCTCTTTTGAGGCTACACACTTAGACATACACGCAACATGAAAGCTTTTCGACTTACAACGTGTTGTTTAGGAAAAACAAGATAATTTCGCACGATGCGGGATTTCCTTAAAACGTGATTTTCTGAAAAATTTTGACGAAAGAAAATTCTCCTTTTGGTTCCCTTTAGATGCTACATGTTAAGACGTACACGCCACAACAATTCTTTTCGAGATACAACGTGTAGTTTTGGAGATACAAGCTAATTTTGTACTATGCGTTATTTCTTCTCGTAAAGAGTTTCCAATGCGTACGTATATGTCTTTACTCTGCAAAACTGTATTTCCTTATGAAGTGGTATTCTTACATATCCTTTCGAGAGAAAACTGTCCTGTGCCTTCTCTTTTGAGGCTACACACTTAGACATACACGCAACATGAAAGCTTTTCGACTTACAACGTGTTGTTTAGGAAAAACAAGATAATTTCGCACGATGCGGGATTTCCTTAAAACGTGATTTTCTGAAAAATTTTGAAGAAAGAAAATTCTCCTTTTGGTTCTCTTTAGATGCTACATGTTAAGATGTACACGCCACAACAATTCTATTCGAGATACAACGTGTAGTTTTGGAGATACAAGCTAATTTTGTACTATGCGTTATTTCTTCTCGTAAAGAGTTTCCAATGCGTACGCATATGTCTTTACTCTGCAAAACTGTATTTCCTTATGAAGTGGTATTCTTACATATCCTTTTGAGAGAAAACTGTCCTGTGCCTTCTCTTTTGAGGCTACACACTTAGACATACACGCAACATGAAAGCTTTTCGACTTACAACGTGTTGTTTAGGAAAAACAAGATAATTTCGCACGATGCGGGATTTCCTTAAAACGTGATTTTCTGAAAAATTTTGACGAAAGAAAATTCTCCTTTTGGTTCTCTTTAGATGCTACATGTTAAGACGTACACGCCACAACAATTCTTTTCGAGATACAACGTGTAGTTTTGGAGATACAAGCTAATTTTGTACTATGCGTTATTTCTTCTCCTAAAGAGTTTCCAATGCGTACGTATATGTCTTTACTCTGCAAAACTGTATTTCCTTATGAAGTGGTATTCTTACATATCCTTTCGAGAGAAAACTGTCCTGTGCCTTCTCTTTTGAGGCTACACACTTAGACATACACGCAACATGAAAGCTTTTCGACTTACAACGTGTTGTTTAGGAAAAACAAGATAATTTCGCACGATGCGGGATTTCCTTAAAACGTGATTTTCTGAAAAATTTTGACGAAAGAAAATTCTCCTTTTGGTTCCCTTTAGATGCTACATGTTAAGACGTACACGCCACAACAATTCTTTTCGAGATACAACGTGTAGTTTTGGAGATACAAGCTAATTTTGTACTATGCGTTATTTCTTCTCGTAAAGAGTTTCCAATGCGTACGTATATGTCTTTACTCTGCAAAACTGTATTTCCTTATGAAGTGGTATTCTTACATATCCTTTCGAGAGAAAACTGTCCTGTGCCTTCTCTTTTGAGGCTACACACTTAGACATACACGCAACATGAAAGCTTTTCGACTTACAACGTGTTGTTTAGGAAAAACAAGATAATTTCGCACGATGCGGGATTTCCTTAAAACGTGATTTTCTGAAAAATTTTGACGAAAGAAAATTCTCCTTTTGGTTCTCTTTAGATGCTACATGTTAAGACGTACACGCCACAACAATTCTTTTCGAGATACAACGTGTAGTTTTGGAGATACAAGCTAATTTTGTACTATGCGTTATTTCTTCTCGTAAAGAGTTTCCAATGCGTACGTATATGTCTTTACTCTGCAAAACTGTATTTCCTTATGAAGTGGTATTCTTACATATCCTTTCGAGAGAAAACTGTCCTGTGCCTTCTCTTTTGAGGCTACACACTTAGACATACACGCAACATGAAAGCTTTTCGACTTACAACGTGTTGTTTAGGAAAAACAAGATAATTTCGCACGATGCGGGATTTCCTTAAAACGTGATTTTCTGAAAAATTTTGACGAAAGAAAATTCTCCTTTTGGTTCTCTTTAGATGCTACATGTTAAGACGTACACGCCACAACAATTCTTTTCGAGATACAACGTGTAGTTTTGGAGATACAAGCTAATTTTGTACTATGCGTTATTTCTTCTCGTAAAGAGTTTCCAATGCGTACGTATATGTCTTTACTCTGCAAAACTGTATTTCCTTATGAAGTGGTATTCTTACATATCCTTTCGAGAGAAAACTGTCCTGTGCCTTCTCTTTTGAGGCTACACACTTAGACATACACGAAACGTGAAAGCTTTTCGACTTACAACGTGTTGTTTAGGAAAAACAAGATAATTTCGCACGATGCGGGATTTCCTTAAAACGTGATTTTCTGAAAAATTTTGACGAAAGAAAATTCTCCTTTTGGTTCTCTTTAGATGCTACATGTTAAGACGTACACGCCACAACAATTCTTTTCGAGATACAACGTGTAGTTTTGGAGATACAAGCTAATTTTGTACTATGCGTTATTTCTTCTCGTAGAGTTTCCAATGCGTACGTATATGTCTTTACTCTGCAAAACTGTATTTCCTTATGAAGTGGTATTCTTACATATCCTTTCGAGAGAAAACTGTCCTGTGCCTTCTCTTTTGAGGCTACACACTTAGACATACACGCAACGTGAAAGCTTTTCGACTTACAACGTGTTGTTTAGGAAAAACAAGATAATTTCGCACGATGCGGGATTTCCTTAAAACGTGATTTTCTGAAAAATTTTGACGAAAGAAAATTCTCCTTTTGGTTCTCTTTAGATGCTACATGTTAAGTCGTACACGCCACAACAATTCTTTTCGAGATACAACGTGTAGTTTTGGAGATACAAGCTAATTTTGTACTATGCGTTATTTCTTCTCGTAAAGAGTTTCCAATGCGTACGTATATGTCTTTACTCTGCAAAACTGTATTTCCTTATGAAGTGGTATTCTTACATATCCTTTCGAGAGAAAACTGTCCTGTGCCTTCTCTTTTGAGGCTACACACTTAGACATACACGCAACATGAAAGCTTTTCGACTTACAACGTGTTGTTTAGGAAAAACAAGATAATTTCGCCCGATGCGGGATTTCCTTAAAACGTGATTTTCTGAAAAATTTTGACGAAAGAAAATTCTCCTTTTGGTTCTCTTTAGATGCTACATGTTAAGACGTACACGCCACAACAATTCTTTTCGAGATACAACGTGTAGTTTTGGAGATACAAGCTAATTTTGTACTATGCGTTATTTCTTCTCGTAAAGAGTTTCCAATGCGTACGTATATGTCTTTACTCTGCAAAACTGTATTTCCTTATGAAGTGGTATTCTTACATATCCTTTCGAGAGAAAACTGTCCTGTGCCTTCTCTTTTGAGGCTACACACTTAGACATACACGCAACATGAAAGCTTTTCGACTTACAACGTGTTGTTTAGGAAAAACAAGATAATTTCGCACGATGCGGGATTTCCTTAAAACGTGATTTTCTGAAAAATTTTGACGAAAGAAAATTCTCCTTTTGGTTCTCTTTAGATGCTACATGTTAAGACGTACACGCCACAACAATTCTTTTCGAGATACAACGTGTAGTTTTGGAGATACAAGCTAATTTTGTACTATGCGTTATTTCTTCTCGTAAAGAGTTTCCAATGCGTACGTATATGTCTTTACTCTGCAAAACTGTATTTCCTTATGAAGTGGTATTCTTACATATCCTTTCGAGAGAAAACTGTCCTGTGCCTTCTCTTTTGAGGCTACACACTTAGACATACACGCAACATGAAAGCTTTTCGACTTACAACGTGTTGTTTAGGAAAAACAAGATAATTTCGCACGATGCGGGATTTCCTTAAAACGTGATTTTCTGAAAAATTTTGACGAAAGAAAATTCTCCTTTTGGTTCTCTTTAGATGCTACATGTTAAGACGTACACGCCACAACAATTCTTTTCGAGATACAACGTGTAGTTTTGGAGATACAAGCTAATTTTTTACTATGCGTTATTTCTTCTCGTAAAGAGTTTCCAATGCGTACGTATATGTCTTTACTCTGCAAAACTGTATTTCCTTATGAAGTGGTATTCTTACATATCCTTTCGAGAGAAAACTGTCCTGTGCCTTCTCTTTTGAGGCTACACACTTAGACATACACGCAACATGAAAGCTTTTCGACTTACAACGTGTTGTTTAGGAAAAACAAGATAATTTCGCACGATGCGGGATTTCCTTAAAACGTGATTTTCTGAAAAATTTTGACGAAAGAAAATTCTCCTTTTGGTTCTCTTTAGATGCTACATGTTAAGACGTACACGCCACAACAATTCTTTTCGAGATACAACGTGTAGTTTTGGAGATACAAGCTAATTTTGTACTATGCGTTATTTCTTCTCGTAAAGAGTTTCCAATGCGTACGTATATGTCTTTACTCTGCAAAACTGTATTTCCTTATGAAGTGGTATTCTTACATATCCTTTCGAGAGAAAACTGTCCTGTGCCTTCTCTTTTGAGGCTACACACTTAGACATACACGCAACATGAAAGCTTTTCGACTTACAACGTGTTGTTTAGGAAAAACAAGATAATTTCGCACGATGCGGGATTTCCTTAAAACGTGATTTTCTGAAAAATTTTGACGAAAGAAAATTCTCCTTTTGGTTCTCTTTAGATGCTACATGTTAAGACGTACACGCCACAACAATTCTTTTCGAGATACAACGTGTAGTTTTGGAGATACAAGCTAATTTTGTACTATGCGTTATTTCTTCTCGTAAAGAGTTTCCAATGCGTACGTATATGTCTTTACTCTGCAAAACTGTATTTCCTTATGAAGTGGTATTCTTACATATCCTTTCGAGAGAAAACTGTCCTGTGCCTTCTCTTTTGAGGCTACACACTTAGACATACACGCAACATGAAAGCTTTTCGACTTACAACGTGTTGTTTAGGAAAAACAAGATAATTTCGCACGATGCGGGATTTCCTTAAAACGTGATTTTCTGAAAAATTTTGACGAAAGAAAATTCTCCTTTTGGTTCTCTTTAGATGCTACATGTTAAGACGTACACGCCACAACAATTCTTTTCGAGATACAACGTGTAGTTTTGGAGATACAAGCTAATTTTGTACTATGCGTTATTTCTTCTCGTAAAGAGTTTCCAATGCGTACGTATATGTCTTTACTCTGCAAAACTGTATTTCCTTATGAAGTGGTATTCTTACATATCCTTTCGAGAGAAAACTGTCCTGTGCCTTCTCTTTTGAGGCTACACACTTAGACATACACGCAACATGAAAGCTTTTCGACTTACAACGTGTTGTTTAGGAAAAACAAGATAATTTCGCACGATGCGGGATTTCCTTAAAACGTGATTTTCTGAAAAATTTTGACGAAAGAAAATTCTCCTTTTGGTTCTCTTTAGATACTACATGTTAAGACGTACACGCCACAACAATTCTTTTCGAGATACAACGTGTAGTTTTGGAGATACAAGCTAATTTTGTACTATGCGTTATTTCTTCTCGTAAAGAGTTTCCAATGCGTACGTATATGTCTTTACTCTGCAAAACTGTATTTCCTTATGAAGTGGTATTCTTACATATCCTTTCGAGAGAAAACTGTCCTGTGCCTTCTCTTTTGAGGCTACACACTTAGTCATACACGCAACATGAAAGCTTTTCGACTTACAACGTGTTGTTTAGGAAAAACAAGATAATTTCGCACGATGCGGGATTTCCTTAAAACGTGATTTTCTGAAAAATTTTGACGAAAGGAAATTCTCCTTTTGGTTCTCTTTAGATGCTACATGTTAAGACGTACACGCCACAACAATTCTTTTCGAGATACAACGTGTAGTTTTGGAGACACAAGCTAATTTTGTACTATGCGTTATTTCTTCTCGTAAAGAGTTTCCAATGCGTACGTATATGTCTTTACTCTGCAAAACTGTATTTCCTTATGAAGTGGTATTCTTACATATCCTTTCGAGAGAAAACTGTCCTGTGCCTTCTCTTTTGAGGCTACACACTTAGACATACACGCAACATGAAAGCTTTTCGACTTACAACGTGTTGTTTAGGAAAAACAAGATAATTTCGCACGATGCGGGATTTCCTTAAAACGTGATTTTCTGAAAAATTTTGACGAAAGAAAATTCTCCTTTTGGTTCTCTTTAGATGCTACATGTTAAGACGTACACGCCACAACAATTCTTTTCGAGATACAACGTGTAGTTTTGGAGATACAAGCTAATTTTGTACTATGCGTTATTTCTTCTCGTAAAGAGTTTCCAATGCGTACGTATATGTCTTTACTCTGCAAAACTGTATTTCCTTATGAAGTGGTATTCTTACATATCCTTTCGAGAGAAAACTGTCCTGTGCCTTCTCTTTTGAGGCTACACACTTAGACATACACGCAACATGAAAGCTTTTCGACTTACAACGTGTTGTTTAGGAAAAACAAGATAATTTCGCACGATGTGGGATTTCCTTAAAACGTGATTTTCTGAAAAATTTTGACGAAAGAAAATTCTCCTTTTGGTTCTCTTTAGATGCTACATGTTAAGACGTACACGCCACAACAATTCTTTTCGAGATACAACGTGTAGTTTTGGAGATACAAGCTAATTTTGTACTATGCGTTATTTCTTCTCGTAAAGAGTTTCCAATGCGTATGTATATGTCTTTACTCTGCAAAACTGTATTTCCTTATGAAGTGGTATTCTTACATATCCTTTCGAGAGAAAACTGTCCTGTGCCTTCTCTTTTGAGGCTACACACTTAGACATACACGCAACATGAAAGCTTTTCGACTTACAACGTGTTGTTTAGGAAAAACAAGATAATTTCGCACGATGCGGGATTTCCTTAAAACGTGATTTTCTGAAAAATTTTGACGAAAGAAAATTCTCCTTTTGGTTCCCTTTAGATGCTACATGTTAAGACGTACACGCCACAACAATTCTTTTCGAGATACAACGTGTAGTTTTGGAGATACAAGCTAATTTTGTACTATGCGTTATTTCTTCTCGTAAAGAGTTTCCAATGCGTACGTATATGTCTTTACTCTGCAAAACTGTATTTCCTTATGAAGTGGTATTCTTACATATCCTTTCGAGAGAAAACTGTCCTGTGCCTTCTCTTTTGAGGCTACACACTTAGACATACACGCAACATGAAAGCTTTTCGACTTACAACGTGTTGTTTAGGAAAAACAAGATAATTTCGCACGATGCGGGATTTCCTTAAAACGTGATTTTCTGAAAAATTTTGACGAAAGAAAATTCTCCTTTTGGTTCTCTTTAGATGCTACATGTTAAGACGTACACGCCACAACAATTCTTTTCGAGATACAACGTGTAGTTTTGGAGATACAAGCTAATTTTGTACTATGCGTTATTTCTTCTTGTAAAGAGTTTCCAATGCGTACGTATATGTCTTTACTCTGCAAAACTGTATTTCCTTATGAAGTGGTATTCTTACATATCCTTTCGAGAGAAAACTGTCCTGTGCCTTCTCTTTTGAGGCTACACACTTAGACATACACGCAACATGAAAGCTTTTCGACTTACAACGTGTTGTTTAGGAAAAACAAGATAATTTCGCACGATGCGGGATTTCCTTAAAACGTGATTTTCTGAAAAATTTTGACGAAAGAAAATTCTCCTTTTGGTTCTCTTTAGATGCTACATGTTAAGACGTACACGCCACAACAATTCTTTTCGAGATACAACGTGTAGTTTTGGAGATACAAGCTAATTTTGTACTATGCGTTATTTCTTCTCGTAAAGAGTTTCCAATGCGTACGTATATGTCTTTACTCTGCAAAACTGTATTTCCTTATGAAGTGGTATTCTTACATATCCTTTCGAGAGAAAACTGTCCTGTGCCTTCTCTTTTGAGGCTACACACTTAGACATACACGAAACGTGAAAGCTTTTCGACTTACAACGTGTTGTTTAGGAAAAACAAGATAATTTCGCACGATGCGGGATTTCCTTAAAACGTGATTTTCTGAAAAATTTTGACGAAAGAAAATTCTCCTTTTGGTTCTCTTTAGATGCTACATGTTAAGACGTACACGCCACAACAATTCTTTTCGAGATACAACGTGTAGTTTTGGAGATACAAGCTAATTTTGTACTATGCGTTATTTCTTCTCGTAGAGTTTCCAATGCGTACATATATGTCTTTACTCTGCAAAACTGTATTTCCTTATGAAGTGGTATTCTTACATATCCTTTCGAGAGAAAACTGTCCTGTGCCTTCTCTTTTGAGGCTACACACTTAGACATACACGCAACGTGAAAGCTTTTCGACTTACAACGTGTTGTTTAGGAAAAACAAGATAATTTCGCACGATGCGGGATTTCCTTAAAACGTGATTTTCTGAAAAATTTTGACGAAAGAAAATTCTCCTTTTGGTTCTCTTTAGATGCTACATGTTAAGTCGTACACGCCACAACAATTCTTTTCGAGATACAACGTGTAGTTTTGGAGATACAAGCTAATTTTGTACTATGCGTTATTTCTTCTCGTAAAGAGTTTCCAATGCGTACGTATATGTCTTTACTCTGCAAAACTGTATTTCCTTATGAAGTGGTATTCTTACATATCCTTTCGAGAGAAAACTGTCCTGTGCCTTCTCTTTTGAGGCTACACACTTAGACATACACGCAACATGAAAGCTTTTCGACTTACAACGTGTTGTTTAGGAAAAACAAGATAATTTCGCCCGATGCGGGATTTCCTTAAAACGTGATTTTCTGAAAAATTTTGACGAAAGAAAATTCTCCTTTTGGTTCTCTTTAGATGCTACATGTTAAGACGTACACGCCACAACAATTCTTTTCGAGATACAACGTGTAGTTTTGGAGATACAAGCTAATTTTGTACTATGCGTTATTTCTTCTCGTAAAGAGTTTCCAATGCGTACGTATATGTCTTTACTCTGCAAAACTGTATTTCCTTATGAAGTGGTATTCTTACATATCCTTTCGAGAGAAAACTGTCCTGTGCCTTCTCTTTTGAGGCTACACACTTAGACATACACGCAACATGAAAGCTTTTCGACTTACAACGTGTTGTTTAGGAAAAACAAGATAATTTCGCACGATGCGGGATTTCCTTAAAACGTGATTTTCTGAAAAATTTTGACGAAAGAAAATTCTCCTTTTGGTTCTCTTTAGATGCTACATGTTAAGACGTACACGCCACAACAATTCTTTTCGAGATACAACGTGTAGTTTTGGAGATACAAGCTAATTTTGTACTATGCGTTATTTCTTCTCGTAAAGAGTTTCCAATGCGTACGTATATGTCTTTACTCTGCAAAACTGTATTTCCTTATGAAGTGGTATTCTTACATATCCTTTCGAGAGAAAACTGTCCTGTGCCTTCTCTTTTGAGGCTACACACTTAGACATACACGCAACATGAAAGCTTTTCGACTTACAACGTGTTGTTTAGGAAAAACAAGATAATTTCGCACGATGCGGGATTTCCTTAAAACGTGATTTTCTGAAAAATTTTGACGAAAGAAAATTCTCCTTTTGGTTCTCTTTAGATGCTACATGTTAAGACGTACACGCCACAACAATTCTTTTCGAGATACAACGTGTAGTTTTGGAGATACAAGCTAATTTTTTACTATGCGTTATTTCTTCTCGTAAAGAGTTTCCAATGCGTACGTATATGTCTTTACTCTGCAAAACTGTATTTCCTTATGAAGTGGTATTCTTACATATCCTTTCGAGAGAAAACTGTCCTGTGCCTTCTCTTTTGAGGCTACACACTTAGACATACACGCAACATGAAAGCTTTTCGACTTACAACGTGTTGTTTAGGAAAAACAAGATAATTTCGCACGATGCGGGATTTCCTTAAAACGTGATTTTCTGAAAAATTTTGACGAAAGAAAATTCTCCTTTTGGTTCTCTTTAGATGCTACATGTTAAGACGTACACGCCACAACAATTCTTTTCGAGATACAACGTGTAGTTTTGGAGATACAAGCTAATTTTGTACTATGCGTTATTTCTTCTCGTAAAGAGTTTCCAATGCGTACGTATATGTCTTTACTCTGCAAAACTGTATTTCCTTATGAAGTGGTATTCTTACATATCCTTTCGAGAGAAAACTGTCCTGTGCCTTCTCTTTTGAGGCTACACACTTAGACATACACGCAACATGAAAGCTTTTCGACTTACAACGTGTTGTTTAGGAAAAACAAGATAATTTCGCACGATGCGGGATTTCCTTAAAACGTGATTTTCTGAAAAATTTTGACGAAAGAAAATTCTCCTTTTGGTTCTCTTTAGATGCTACATGTTAAGACGTACACGCCACAACAATTCTTTTCGAGATACAACGTGTAGTTTTGGAGATACAAGCTAATTTTGTACTATGCGTTATTTCTTCTCGTAAAGAGTTTCCAATGCGTACGTATATGTCTTTACTCTGCAAAACTGTATTTCCTTATGAAGTGGTATTCTTACATATCCTTTCGAGAGAAAACTGTCCTGTGCCTTCTCTTTTGAGGCTACACACTTAGACATACACGCAACATGAAAGCTTTTCGACTTACAACGTGTTGTTTAGGAAAAACAAGATAATTTCGCACGATGCGGGATTTCCTTAAAACGTGATTTTCTGAAAAATTTTGACGAAAGAAAATTCTCCTTTTGGTTCTCTTTAGATGCTACATGTTAAGACGTACACGCCACAACAATTCTTTTCGAGATACAACGTGTAGTTTTGGAGATACAAGCTAATTTTGTACTATGCGTTATTTCTTCTCGTAAAGAGTTTCCAATGCGTACGTATATGTCTTTACTCTGCAAAACTGTATTTCCTTATGAAGTGGTATTCTTACATATCCTTTCGAGAGAAAACTGTCCTGTGCCTTCTCTTTTGAGGCTACACACTTAGACATACACGCAACATGAAAGCTTTTCGACTTACAACGTGTTGTTTAGGAAAAACAAGATAATTTCGCACGATGCGGGATTTCCTTAAAACGTGATTTTCTGAAAAATTTTGACGAAAGAAAATTCTCCTTTTGGTTCTCTTTAGATACTACATGTTAAGACGTACACGCCACAACAATTCTTTTCGAGATACAACGTGTAGTTTTGGAGATACAAGCTAATTTTGTACTATGCGTTATTTCTTCTCGTAAAGAGTTTCCAATGCGTACGTATATGTCTTTACTCTGCAAAACTGTATTTCCTTATGAAGTGGTATTCTTACATATCCTTTCGAGAGAAAACTGTCCTGTGCCTTCTCTTTTGAGGCTACACACTTAGTCATACACGCAACATGAAAGCTTTTCGACTTACAACGTGTTGTTTAGGAAAAACAAGATAATTTCGCACGATGCGGGATTTCCTTAAAACGTGATTTTCTGAAAAATTTTGACGAAAGGAAATTCTCCTTTTGGTTCTCTTTAGATGCTACATGTTAAGACGTACACGCCACAACAATTCTTTTCGAGATACAACGTGTAGTTTTGGAGACACAAGCTAATTTTGTACTATGCGTTATTTCTTCTCGTAAAGAGTTTCCAATGCGTACGTATATGTCTTTACTCTGCAAAACTGTATTTCCTTATGAAGTGGTATTCTTACATATCCTTTAGAGAGAAAACTGTCCTGTGCCTTCTCTTTTGAGGCTACACACTTAGACATACACGCAACATGAAAGCTTTTCGACTTACAACGTGTTGTTTAGGAAAAACAAGATAATTTCGCACGATGCGGGATTTCCTTAAAACGTGATTTTCTGAAAAATTTTGACGAAAGAAAATTCTCCTTTTGGTTCTCTTTAGATGCTACATGTTAAGACGTACACGCCACAACAATTCTTTTCGAGATACAACGTGTAGTTTTGGAGATACAAGCTAATTTTGTACTATGCGTTATTTCTTCTCGTAAAGAGTTTCCAATGCGTACGTATATGTCTTTACTCTGCAAAACTGTATTTCCTTATGAAGTGGTATTCTTACATATCCTTTCGAGAGAAAACTGTCCTGTGCCTTCTCTTTTGAGGCTACACACTTAGACATACACGCAACATGAAAGCTTTTCGACTTACAACGTGTTGTTTAGGAAAAACAAGATAATTTCGCACGATGTGGGATTTCCTTAAAACGTGATTTTCTGAAAAATTTTGACGAAAGAAAATTCTCCTTTTGGTTCTCTTTAGATGCTACATGTTAAGACGTACACGCCACAACAATTCTTTTCGAGATACAACGTGTAGTTTTGGAGATACAAGCTAATTTTGTACTATGCGTTATTTCTTCTCGTAAAGAGTTTCCAATGCGTATGTATATGTCTTTACTCTGCAAAACTGTATTTCCTTATGAAGTGGTATTCTTACATATCCTTTCGAGAGAAAACTGTCCTGTGCCTTCTCTTTTGAGGCTACACACTTAGACATACACGCAACATGAAAGCTTTTCGACTTACAACGTGTTGTTTAGGAAAAACAAGATAATTTCGCACAATGCGGGATTTCCTTAAAACGTGATTTTCTGAAAAATTTTGACGAAAGAAAATTCTCCTTTTGGTTCTCTTTAGATGCTACATGTTAAGACGTACACGCCACAACAATTCTTTTCGAGATACAACGTGTAGTTTTGGAGATACAAGCTAATTTTGTACTATGCGTTATTTCTTCTCGTAAAGAGTTTCCAATGCGTACATATATGTCTTTACTCTGCAAAACTGTATTTCCTTATGAAGTGGTATTCTTACATATCCTTTCGAGAGAAAACTGTCCTGTGCCTTCTCTTTTGAGGCTACACACTTAGACATACACGCAACATGAAAGCTTTTCGACTTACAACGTGTTGTTTAGGAAAAACAAGATAATTTCGCACGATGCGGGATTTCCTTAAAACGTGATTTTCTGAAAAATTTTGACGAAAGAAAATTCTCCTTTTGGTTCTCTTTAGATGCTACATGTTAAGACGTACACGCCACAACAATTCTTTTCGAGATACAACGTGTAGTTTTGGAGATACAAGCTAATTTTGTACTATGCGTTATTTCTTCTCGTAAAGAGTTTCCAATGCGTACGTATATGTCTTTACTCTGCAAAACTGTATTTCCTTATGAAGTGGTATTCTTACATATCCTTTCGAGAGAAAACTGTCCTGTGCCTTCTCTTTTGAGGCTACACACTTAGTCATACACGCAACATGAAAGCTTTTCGACTTACAACGTGTTGTTTAGGAAAAACAAGATAATTTCGCACGATGCGGGATTTCCTTAAAACGTGATTTTCTGAAAAATTTTGACGAAAGGAAATTCTCCTTTTGGTTCTCTTTAGATGCTACATGTTAAGACGTACACGCCACAACAATTCTTTTCGAGATACAACGTGTAGTTTTGGAGATACAAGCTAATTTTGTACTATGCGTTATTTCTTCTCGTAAAGAGTTTCCAATGCGTACGTATATGTCTTTACTCTGCAAAACTGTATTTCCTTATGAAGTGGTATTCTTACATATCCTTTCGAGAGAAAACTGTCCTGTGCCTTCTCTTTTGAGGCTACACACTTAGACATACACGCAACATGAAAGCTTTTCGACTTACAACGTGTTGTTTAGGAAAAACAAGATAATTTCGCACGATGCGGGATTTCCTTAAAACGTGATTTTCTGAAAAATTTTGACGAAAGAAAATTCTCCTTTTGGTTCCCTTTAGATGCTACATGTTAAGACGTTCACGCCACAACAATTCTTTTCGAGATACAACGTGTAGTTTTGGAGATACAAGCTAATTTTGTACTATGCGTTATTTCTTCTCGTAAAGAGTTTCCAATGCGTACGTATATGTCTTTACTCTGCAAAACTGTATTTCCTTATGAAGTGGTATTCTTACATATCCTTTCGAGAGAAAACTGTCCTGTGCCTTCTCTTTTGAGGCTACACACTTAGACATACACGCAACATGAAAGCTTTTCGACTTACAACGTGTTGTTTAGGAAAAACAAGATAATTTCGCACGATGTGGGATTTCCTTAAAACGTGATTTTCTGAAAAATTTTGACGAAAGAAAATTCTCCTTTTGGTTCTCTTTAGATGCTACATGTTAAGACGTACACGCCACAACAATTCTTTTCGAGATACAACGTGTAGTTTTGGAGATACAAGCTAATTTTGTACTATGCGTTATTTCTTCTCGTAAAGAGTTTCCAATGCGTATGTATATGTCTTTACTCTGCAAAACTGTATTTCCTTATGAAGTGGTATTCTTACATATCCTTTCGAGAGAAAACTGTCCTGTGCCTTCTCTTTTGAGGCTACACACTTAGACATACACGCAACATGAAAGCTTTTCGACTTACAACGTGTTGTTTAGGAAAAACAAGATAATTTCGCACAATGCGGGATTTCCTTAAAACGTGATTTTCTGAAAAATTTTGACGAAAGAAAATTCTCCTTTTGGTTCTCTTTAGATGCTACATGTTAAGACGTACACGCCACAACAATTCTTTTCGAGATACAACGTGTAGTTTTGGAGATACAAGCTAATTTTGTACTATGCGTTATTTCTTCTCGTAAAGAGTTTCCAATGCGTACGTATATGTCTTTACTCTGCAAAACTGTATTTCCTTATGAAGTGGTATTCTTACATATCCTTTCGAGAGAAAACTGTCCTGTGCCTTCTCTTTTGAGGCTACACACTTAGACATACACGCAACATGAAAGCTTTTCGACTTACAACGTGTTGTTTAGGAAAAACAAGATAATTTCGCACGATGCGGGATTTCCTTAAAACGTGATTTTCTGAAAAATTTTGACGAAAGAAAATTCTCCTTTTGGTTCTCTTTAGATGCTACATGTTAAGACGTACACGCCACAACAATTCTTTTCGAGATACAACGTGTAGTTTTGGAGATACAAGCTAATTTTGTACTATGCGTTATTTCTTCTCGTAAAGAGTTTCCAATGCGTACGTATATGTCTTTACTCTGCAAAACTGTATTTCCTTATGAAGTGGTATTCTTACATATCCTTTCGAGAGAAAACTGTCCTGTGCCTTCTCTTTTGAGGCTACACACTTAGTCATACACGCAACATGAAAGCTTTTCGACTTACAACGTGTTGTTTAGGAAAAACAAGATAATTTCGCACGATGCGGGATTTCCTTAAAACGTGATTTTCTGAAAAATTTTGACGAAAGGAAATTCTCCTTTTGGTTCTCTTTAGATGCTACATGTTAAGACGTACACGCCACAACAATTCTTTTCGAGATACAACGTGTAGTTTTGGAGATACAAGCTAATTTTGTACTATGCGTTATTTCTTCTCGTAAAGAGTTTCCAATGCGTACGTATATGTCTTTACTCTGCAAAACTGTATTTCCTTATGAAGTGGTATTCTTACATATCCTTTCGAGAGAAAACTGTCCTGTGCCTTCTCTTTTGAGGCTACACACTTAGACATACACGCAACATGAAAGCTTTTCGACTTACAACGTGTTGTTTAGGAAAAACAAGATAATTTCGCACGATGCGGGATTTCCTTAAAACGTGATTTTCTGAAAAATTTTGACGAAAGAAAATTCTCCTTTTGGTTCCCTTTAGATGCTACATGTTAAGACGTTCACGCCACAACAATTCTTTTCGAGATACAACGTGTAGTTTTGGAGATACAAGCTAATTTTGTACTATGCGTTATTTCTTCTCGTAAAGAGTTTCCAATGCGTACGTATATGTCTTTACTCTGCAAAACTGTATTTCCTTATGAAGTGGTATTCTTACATATCCTTTCGAGAGAAAACTGTCCTGTGCCTTCTCTTTTGAGGCTACACACTTAGACATACACGCAACATGAAAGCTTTTCGACTTACAACGTGTTGTTTAGGAAAAACAAGATAATTTCGCACGATGCGGGATTTCCTTAAAACGTGATTTTCTGAAAAATTTTGACGAAAGAAAATTCTCCTTTTGGTTCTCTTTAGATGCTACATGTTAAGACGTACACGCCACAACAATTCTTTTCGAGATACAACGTGTAGTTTTGGAGATACAAGCTAATTTTGTACTATGCGTTATTTCTTCTCGTAAAGAGTTTCCAATGCGTACGTATATGTCTTTACTCTGCAAAACTGTATTTCCTTATGAAGTGGTATTCTTACATATCCTTTCGAGAGAAAACTGTCCTGTGCCTTCTCTTTTGAGGCTACACACTTAGTCATACACGCAACATGAAAGCTTTTCGACTTACAACGTGTTGTTTAGGAAAAACAAGATAATTTCGCACGATGCGGGATTTCCTTAAAACGTGATTTTCTGAAAAATTTTGACGAAAGGAAATTCTCCTTTTGGTTCTCTTTAGATGCTACATGTTAAGACGTACACGCCACAACAATTCTTTTCGAGATACAACGTGTAGTTTTGGAGATACAAGCTAATTTTGTACTATGCGTTATTTCTTCTCGTAAAGAGTTTCCAATGCGTACGTATATGTCTTTACTCTGCAAAACTGTATTTCCTTATGAAGTGGTATTCTTACATATCCTTTCGAGAGAAAACTGTCCTGTGCCTTCTCTTTTGAGGCTACACACTTAGTCATACACGCAACATGAAAGCTTTTCGACTTACAACGTGTTGTTTAGGAAAAACAAGATAATTTCGCACGATGCGGGATTTCCTTAAAACGTGATTTTCTGAAAAATTTTGACGAAAGGAAATTCTCCTTTTGGTTCTCTTTAGATTCTACATGTTAAGACGTACACGCCACAACAATTCTTTTCGAGATACAACGTGTAGTTTTGGAGATACAAGCTAATTTTGTACTATGCGTTATTTCTTCTCGTAAAGAGTTTCCAATGCGTACGTATATGTCTTTACTCTGCAAAACTGTATTTCCTTATGAAGTGGTATTCTTACATATCCTTTCGAGAGAAAACTGTCCTGTGCCTTCTCTTTTGAGGCTACACACTTAGACATACACGCAACATGAAAGCTTTTCGACTTACAACGTGTTGTTTAGGAAAAACAAGATAATTTCGCACGATGCGGGATTTCCTTAAAACGTGATTTTCTGAAAAATTTTGACGAAAGAAAATTCTCCTTTTGGTTCTCTTTAGATGCTACATGTTAAGACGTACACGCCACAACAATTCTTTTCGAGATACAACGTGTAGTTTTGGAGATACAAGCTAATTTTGTACTATGCGTTATTTCTTCTCGTAAAGAGTTTCCAATGCGTACGTATATGTCTTTACTCTGCAAAACTGTATTTCCTTATGAAGTGGTATTCTTACATATCCTTTCGAGAGAAAACTGTCCTGTGCCTTCTCTTTTGAGGCTACACACTTAGACATACACGCAACATGAAAGCTTTTCGACTTACAACGTGTTGTTTAGGAAAAACAAGATAATTTCGCACGATGTGGGATTTCCTTAAAACGTGATTTTCTGAAAAATTTTGACGAAAGAAAATTCTCCTTTTGGTTCTCTTTAGATGCTACATGTTAAGACGTACACGCCACAACAATTCTTTTCGAGATACAACGTGTAGTTTTGGAGATACAAGCTAATTTTGTACTATGCGTTATTTCTTCTCGTAAAGAGTTTCCAATGCGTATGTATATGTCTTTACTCTGCAAAACTGTATTTCCTTATGAAGTGGTATTCTTACATATCCTTTCGAGAGAAAACTGTCCTGTGCCTTCTCTTTTGAGGCTACACACTTAGACATACACGCAACATGAAAGCTTTTCGACTTACAACGTGTTGTTTAGGAAAAACAAGATAATTTCGCACGATGCGGGATTTCCTTAAAACGTGATTTTCTGAAAAATTTTGACGAAAGAAAATTCTCCTTTTGGTTCTCTTTAGATGCTACATGTTAAGACGTACACGCCACAACAATTCTTTTCGAGATACAACGTGTAGTTTTGGAGATACAAGCTAATTTTGTACTATGCGTTATTTCTTCTCGTAAAGAGTTTCTAATGCGTACGTATATGTCTTTACTCTGCAAAACTGTATTTCCTTATGAAGTGGTATTCTTACATATCCTTTCGAGAGAAAACTGTCCTGTGCCTTCTCTTTTGAGGCTACACACTTAGACATACACGCAACATGAAAGCTTTTCGACTTACAACGTGTTGTTTAGGAAAAACAAGATAATTTCGCACGATGTGGGATTTCCTTAAAACGTGATTTTCTGAAAAATTTTGACGAAAGAAAATTCTCCTTTTGGTTCTCTTTAGATGCTACATGTTAAGACGTACACGCCACAACAATTCTTTTCGAGATACAACGTGTAGTTTTGGAGATACAAGCTAATTTTGTACTATGCGTTATTTCTTCTCGTAAAGAGTTTCCAATGCGTATGTATATGTCTTTACTCTGCAAAACTGTATTTCCTTATGAAGTGGTATTCTTACATATCCTTTCGAGAGAAAACTGTCCTGTGCCTTCTCTTTTGAGGCTACACACTTAGACATACACGCAACATGAAAGCTTTTCGACTTACAACGTGTTGTTTAGGAAAAACAAGATAATTTCGCACGATGCGGGATTTCCTTAAAACGTGATTTTCTGAAAAATTTTGACGAAAGAAAATTCTCCTTTTGGTTCTCTTTAGATGCTACATGTTAAGACGTACACGCCACAACAATTCTTTTCGAGATACAACGTGTAGTTTTGGAGATACAAGCTAATTTTGTACTATGCGTTATTTCTTCTCGTAAAGAGTTTCCAATGCGTACGTATATGTCTTTACTCTGCAAAACTGTATTTCCTTATGAAGTGGTATTCTTACATATCCTTTCGAGAGAAAACTGTCCTGTGCCTTCTCTTTTGAGGCTACACACTTAGTCATACACGCAACATGAAAGCTTTTCGACTTACAACGTGTTGTTTAGGAAAAACAAGATAATTTCGCACGATGCGGGATTTCCTTAAAACGTGATTTTCTGAAAAATTTTGAAGAAAGGAAATTCTCCTTTTGGTTCTCTTTAGATGCTACATGTTAAGACGTACACGCCACAACAATTCTTTTCGAGATACAACGTGTAGTTTTGGAGATACAAGCTAATTTTGTACTATGCGTTATTTCTTCTCGTAAAGAGTTTCCAATGCGTACGTATATGTCTTTACTCTGCAAAACTGTATTTCCTTATGAAGTGGTATTCTTACATATCCTTTCGAGAGAAAACTGTCCTGTGCCTTCTCTTTTGAGGCTACACACTTAGACATACACGCAACATGAAAGCTTTTCGACTTACAACGTGTTGTTTAGGAAAAACAAGATAATTTCGCACGATGCGGGATTTCCTTAAAACGTGATTTTCTGAAAAATTTTGACGAAAGAAAATTCTCCTTTTGGTTCCCTTTAGATGCTACATGTTAAGACGTTCACGCCACAACAATTCTTTTCGAGATACAACGTGTAGTTTTGGAGATACAAGCTAATTTTGTACTATGCGTTATTTCTTCTCGTAAAGAGTTTCCAATGCGTACGTATATGTCTTTACTCTGCAAAACTGTATTTCCTTATGAAGTGGTATTCTTACATATCCTTTCGAGAGAAAACTGTCCTGTGCCTTCTCTTTTGAGGCTACACACTTAGACATACACGCAACATGAAAGCTTTTCGACTTACAACGTGTTGTTTAGGAAAAACAAGATAATTTCGCACGATGCGGGATTTCCTTAAAACGTGATTTTCTGAAAAATTTTGACGAAAGGAAATTCTCCTTTTGGTTCTCTTTAGATGCTACATGTTAAGACGTACACGCCACAACAATTCTTTTCGAGATACAACGTGTAGTTTTGGAGATACAAGCTAATTTTGTACTATGCGTTATTTCTTCTCGTAAAGAGTTTCCAATGCGTACGTATATGTCTTTACTCTGCAAAACTGTATTTCCTTATGAAGTGGTATTCTTACATATCCTTTCGAGAGAAAACTGTCCTGTGCCTTCTCTTTTGAGGCTACACACTTAGTCATACACGCAACATGAAAGCTTTTCGACTTACAACGTGTTGTTTAGGAAAAACAAGATAATTTCGCACGATGCGGGATTTCCTTAAAACGTGATTTTCTGAAAAATTTTGACGAAAGGAAATTCTCCTTTTGGTTCTCTTTAGATGCTACATGTTAAGACGTACACGCCACAACAATTCTTTTCGAGATACAACGTGTAGTTTTGGAGATACAAGCTAATTTTGTACTATGCGTTATTTCTTCTCGTAAAGAGTTTCCAATGCGTACGTATATGTCTTTACTCTGCAAAACTGTATTTCCTTATGAAGTGGTATTCTTACATATCCTTTCGAGAGAAAACTGTCCTGTGCCTTCTCTTTTGAGGCTACACACTTAGACATACACGCAACATGAAAGCTTTTCGACTTACAACGTGTTGTTTAGGAAAAACAAGATAATTTCGCACGATGCGGGATTTCCTTAAAACGTGATTTTCTGAAAAATTTTGACGAAAGAAAATTCTCCTTTTGGTTCTCTTTAGATGCTACATGTTAAGACGTACACGCCACAACAATTCTTTTCGAGATACAACGTGTAGTTTTGGAGATACAAGCTAATTTTGTACTATGCTTTATTTCTTCTCGTAAAGAGTTTCCAATGCGTACGTATATGTCTTTACTCTGCAAAACTGTATTTCCTTATGAAGTGGTATTCTTACATATCCTTTCGAGAGAAAACTGTCCTGTGCCTTCTCTTTTGAGGCTACACACTTAGACATACACGCAACATGAAAGCTTTTCGACTTACAACGTGTTGTTTAGGAAAAACAAGATAATTTCGCACGATGTGGGATTTCCTTAAAACGTGATTTTCTGAAAAATTTTGACGAAAGAAAATTCTCCTTTTGGTTCTCTTTAGATGCTACATGTTAAGACGTACACGCCACAACAATTCTTTTCGAGATACAACGTGTAGTTTTGGAGATACAAGCTAATTTTGTACTATGCGTTATTTCTTCTCGTAAAGAGTTTCCAATGCGTATGTATATGTCTTTACTCTGCAAAACTGTATTTCCTTATGAAGTGGTATTCTTACATATCCTTTCGAGAGAAAACTGTCCTGTGCCTTCTCTTTTGAGGCTACACACTTAGACATACACGCAACATGAAAGCTTTTCGACTTACAACGTGTTGTTTAGGAAAAACAAGATAATTTCGCACGATGCGGGATTTCCTTAAAACGTGATTTTCTGAAAAATTTTGACGAAAGAAAATTCTCCTTTTGGTTCTCTTTAGATGCTACATGTTAAGACGTACACGCCACAACAATTCTTTTCGAGATACAACGTGTAGTTTTGGAGATACAAGCTAATTTTGTACTATGCGTTATTTCTTCTCGTAAAGAGTTTCCAATGCGTACGTATATGTCTTTACTCTGCAAAACTGTATTTCCTTATGAAGTGGTATTCTTACATATCCTTTCGAGAGAAAACTGTCCTGTGCCTTCTCTTTTGAGGCTACACACTTAGACATACACGCAACATGAAAGCTTTTCGACTTACAACGTGTTGTTTAGGAAAAACAAGATAATTTCGCACGATGCGGGATTTCCTTAAAACGTGATTTTCTGAAAAATTTTGACGAAAGAAAATTCTCCTTTTGGTTCTCTTTAGATGCTACATGTTAAGACGTACACGCCACAACAATTCTTTTCGAGATACAACGTGTAGTTTTGGAGATACAAGCTAATTTTGTAAAATGCGTTATTTCTTCTCGTAAAGAGTTTCCAATGCGTACGTATATGTCTTTACTCTGCAAAACTGTATTTCCTTATGAAGTGGTATTCTTACATATCCTTTCGAGAGAAAACTGTCCTGTGCCTTCTCTTTTGAGGCTACACACTTAGTCATACACGCAACATGAAAGCTTTTCGACTTACAACGTGTTGTTTAGGAAAAACAAGATAATTTCCCACGATGCGGGATTTCCTTAAAACGTGATTTTCTGAAAAATTTTGACGAAAGGAAATTCTCCTTTTGGTTCTCTTTAGATGCTACATGTTAAGACGTACACGCCACAACAATTCTTTTCGAGATACAACGTGTAGTTTTGGAGATACAAGCTAATTTTGTACTATGCGTTATTTCTTCTCGTAAAGAGTTTCCAATGCGTACGTATATGTCTTTACTCTGCAAAACTGTATTTCCTTATGAAGTGGTATTCTTACATATCCTTTCGAGAGAAAACTGTCCTGTGCCTTCTCTTTTGAGGCTACACACTTAGTCATACACGCAACATGAAAGCTTTTCGACTTACAACGTGTTGTTTAGGAAAAACAAGATAATTTCCCACGATGCGGGATTTCCTTAAAACGTGATTTTCTGAAAAATTTTGACGAAAGGAAATTCTCCTTTTGGTTCTCTTTAGATGCTACATGTTAAGACGTACACGCCACAACAATTCTTTTCGAGATACAACGTGTAGTTTTGGAGATACAAGCTAATTTTGTACTATGCGTTATTTCTTCTCGTAAAGAGTTTCCAATGCGTACGTATATGTCTTTACTCTGCAAAACTGTATTTCCTTATGAAGTGGTATTCTTACATATCCTTTCGAGAGAAAACTGTCCTGTGCCTTCTCTTTTGAGGCTACACACTTAGACATACACGCAACATGAAAGCTTTTCGACTTACAACGTGTTGTTTAGGAAAAACAAGATAATTTCGCACGATGCGGGATTTCCTTAAAACGTGATTTTCTGAAAAATTTTGACGAAAGAAAATTCTCCTTTTGGTTCTCTTTAGATGCTACATGTTAAGACGTACACGCCACAACAATTCTTTTCGAGATACAACGTGTAGTTTTGGAGATACAAGCTAATTTTGTACTATGCGTTATTTCTTCTCGTAAAGAGTTTCCAATGCGTACGTATATGTCTTTACTCTGCAAAACTGTATTTCCTTATGAAGTGGTATTCTTACATATCCTTTCGAGAGAAAACTGTCCTGTGCCTTCTGTTTTGAGGCTACACACTTAGACATACACGCAACATGAAAGCTTTTCGACTTACAACGTGTTGTTTAGGAAAAACAAGATAATTTCGCACGATGCGGGATTTCCTTAAAACGTGATTTTCTGAAAAATTTTGACGAAAGAAAATTCCCTTTTGGTTCTCTTTAGATGCTACATGTTAAGACGTACACGCCACAACAATTCTTTTCGAGATACAACGTGTAGTTTTGGAGATACAAGCTAATTTTGTACTATGCGTTATTTCTTCTCTTAAAGAGTTTCCAATGCGTACGTATATGTCTTTACTCTGCAAAACTGTATTTCCTTATGAAGTGGTATTCTTACATATCCTTTCGAGAGAAAACTGTCCTGTGCCTTCTCTTTTGAGGCTACACACTTAGACATACACGCAACATGAAAGCTTTTCGACTTACAACGTGTTGTTTAGGAAAAACAAGATAATTTCGCACGATGCGGGATTTCCTTAAAACGTGATTTTCTGAAAAATTTTGAGGAAAGGAAATTCTCCTTTTGGTTCTCTTTAGATGCTACATGTTAAGACGTACACGCCACAACAATTCTTTTCGAGATACAACGTGTAGTTTTGGAGATACAAGCTAATTTTGTACTATGCGTTATTTCTTCTCGTAAAGAGTTTCCAATGCGTACGTATATGTCTTTACTCTGCAAAACTGTATTTCCTTATGAAGTGGTATTCTCACATATCCTTTCGAGAGAAAACTGTCCTGTGCCTTCTCTTTTGAGGCTACACACTTAGACATACACGCAACATGAAAGCTTTTCGACTTACAACGTGTTGTTTAGGAAAAACAAGATAATTTCGCACGATGCGGGATTTCCTTAAAACGTGATTTTCTGAAAAATTTTGACGAAAGGAAATTCTCCTTTTGGTTCTCTTTAGATGCTACATGTTAAGACGTACACGCCACAACAATTCTTTTCGAGATACAACGTGTAGTTTTGGAGATACAAGCTAATTTTGTACTATGCGTTATTTCTTCTCGTAAAGAGTTTCCAATGCGTACGTATATGTCTTTACTCTGCAAAACTGTATTTCCTTATGAAGTGGTATTCTTACATATCCTTTCGAGAGAAAACTGTCCTGTGCCTTCTCTTTTGAGGCTACACACTTAGACATACACGCAACATGAAAGCTTTTCGACTTACAACGTGTTGTTTAGGAAAAACAAGATAATTTCGCACGATGCGGGATTTCCTTAAAACGTGATTTTCTGAAAAATTTTGACGAAAGAAAATTCTCCTTTTGGTTCTCTTTAGATGCTACATGTTAAGACGTACACGCCACAACAATTCTTTTCGAGATACAACGTGTAGTTTTGGAGATACAAGCTAATTTTGTACTATGCGTTATTTCTTCTCGTAAAGAGTTTCCAATGCGTACGTATATGTCTTTACTCTGCAAAACTGTATTTCCTTATGAAGTGGTATTCTTACATATCCTTTCGAGAGAAAACTGTCCTGTGCCTTCTCTTTTGAGGCTACACACTTAGACATACACGCAACATGAAAGCTTTTCGACTTACAACGTGTTGTTTAGGAAAAACAAGATAATTTCGCACGATGCGGGATTTCCTTAAAACGTGATTTTCTGAAAAATTTTGACGAAAGAAAATTCTCCTTTTGGTTCTCTTTAGATGCTACATGTTAAGACGTACACGCCACAACAATTCTTTTCGAGATACAACGTGTAGTTTTGGAGATACAAGCTAATTTTGTACTATGCGTTATTTCTTCTCGTAAAGAGTTTCCAATGCGTACGTATATGTCTTTACTCTGCAAAACTGTATTTCCTTATGAAGTGGTATTCTTACATATCCTTTCGAGAGAAAACTGTCCTGTGCCTTCTCTTTTGAGGCTACACACTTAGACATACACGCAACATGAAAGCTTTTCGACTTACAACGTGTTGTTTAGGAAAAACAAGATAATTTCGCACGATGTGGGATTTCCTTAAAACGTGATTTTCTGAAAAATTTTGACGAAAGAAAATTCTCCTTTTGGTTCTCTTTAGATGCTACATGTTAAGACGTACACGCCACAACAATTCTTTTCGAGATACAACGTGTAGTTTTGGAGATACAAGCTAATTTTGTACTATGCGTTATTTCTTCTCGTAAAGAGTTTCCAATGCGTATGTATATGTCTTTACTCTGCAAAACTGTATTTCCTTATGAAGTGGTATTCTTACATATCCTTTCGAGAGAAAACTGTCCTGTGCCTTCTCTTTTGAGGCTACACACTTAGACATACACGCAACATGAAAGCTTTTCGACTTACAACGTGTTGTTTAGGAAAAACAAGATAATTTCGCACGATGCGGGATTTCCTTAAAACGTGATTTTCTGAAAAATTTTGACGAAAGAAAATTCTCCTTTTGGTTCTCTTTAGATGCTACATGTTAAGACGTACACGCCACAACAATTCTTTTCGAGATACAACGTGTAGTTTTGGAGATACAAGCTAATTTTGTACTATGCGTTATTTCTTCTCGTAAAGAGTTTCCAATGCGTACGTATATGTCTTTACTCTGCAAAACTGTATTTCCTTATGAAGTGGTATTCTTACATATCCTTTCGAGAGAAAACTGTCCTGTGCCTTCTCTTTTGAGGCTACACACTTAGACATACACGCAACATGAAAGCTTTTCGACTTACAACGTGTTGTTTAGGAAAAACAAGATAATTTCGCACGATGCGGGATTTCCTTAAAACGTGATTTTCTGAAAAATTTTGACGAAAGAAAATTCTCCTTTTGGTTCTCTTTAGATGCTACATGTTAAGACGTACACGCCACAACAATTCTTTTCGAGATACAACGTGTAGTTTTGGAGATACAAGCTAATTTTGTAAAATGCGTTATTTCTTCTCGTAAAGAGTTTCCAATGCGTACGTATATGTCTTTACTCTGCAAAACTGTATTTCCTTATGAAGTGGTATTCTTACATATCCTTTCGAGAGAAAACTGTCCTGTGCCTTCTCTTTTGAGGCTACACACTTAGTCATACACGCAACATGAAAGCTTTTCGACTTACAACGTGTTGTTTAGGAAAAACAAGATAATTTCCCACGATGCGGGATTTCCTTAAAACGTGATTTTCTGAAAAATTTTGACGAAAGGAAATTCTCCTTTTGGTTCTCTTTAGATGCTACATGTTAAGACGTACACGCCACAACAATTCTTTTCGAGATACAACGTGTAGTTTTGGAGATACAAGCTAATTTTGTACTATGCGTTATTTCTTCTCGTAAAGAGTTTCCAATGCGTACGTATATGTCTTTACTCTGCAAAACTGTATTTCCTTATGAAGTGGTATTCTTACATATCCTTTCGAGAGAAAACTGTCCTGTGCCTTCTCTTTTGAGGCTACACACTTAGACATACACGCAACATGAAAGCTTTTCGACTTACAACGTGTTGTTTAGGAAAAACAAGATAATTTCGCACGATGCGGGATTTCCTTAAAACGTGATTTTCTGAAAAATTTTGACGAAAGAAAATTCTCCTTTTGGTTCTCTTTAGATGCTACATGTTAAGACGTACACGCCACAACAATTCTTTTCGAGATACAACGTGTAGTTTTGGAGATACAAGCTAATTTTGTACTATGCGTTATTTCTTCTCGTAAAGAGTTTCCAATGCGTACGTATATGTCTTTACTCTGCAAAACTGTATTTCCTTATGAAGTGGTATTCTTACATATCCTTTCGAGAGAAAACTGTCCTGTGCCTTCTCTTTTGAGGCTACACACTTAGTCATACACGCAACATGAAAGCTTTTCGACTTACAACGTGTTGTTTAGGAAAAACAAGATAATTTCGCACGATGCGGGATTTCCTTAAAACGTGATTTTCTGAAAAATTTTGACGAAAGGAAATTCTCCTTTTGGTTCTCTTTAGATGCTACATGTTAAGACGTACACGCCACAACAATTCTTTTCGAGATACAACGTGTAGTTTTGGAGATACAAGCTAATTTTGTACTATGCGTTATTTCTTCTCGTAAAGAGTTTCCAATGCGTACGTATATGTCTTTACTCTGCAAAACTGTATTTCCTTATGAAGTGGTATTCTTACATATCCTTTCGAGAGAAAACTGTCCTGTGCCTTCTCTTTTGAGGCTACACACTTAGACATACACGCAACATGAAAGCTTTTCGACTTACAACGTGTTGTTTAGGAAAAACAAGATAATTTCGCACGATGCGGGATTTCCTTAAAACGTGATTTTCTGAAAAATTTTGACGAAAGAAAATTCTCCTTTTGGTTCTCTTTAGATGCTACATGTTAAGACGTACACGCCACAACAATTCTTTTCGAGATACAACGTGTAGTTTTGGAGATACAAGCTAATTTTGTACTATGCGTTATTTCTTCTCGTAAAGAGTTTCCAATGCGTACGTATATGTCTTTACTCTGCAAAACTGTATTTCCTTATGAAGTGGTATTCTTACATATCCTTTCGAGAGAAAACTGTCCTGTGCCTTCTCTTTTGAGGCTACACACTTAGACATACACGCAACATGAAAGCTTTTCGACTTACAACGTGTTGTTTAGGAAAAACAAGATAATTTCGCACGATGTGGGATTTCCTTAAAACGTGATTTTCTGAAAAATTTTGACGAAAGAAAATTCTCCTTTTGGTTCTCTTTAGATGCTACATGTTAAGACGTACACGCCACAACAATTCTTTTCGAGATACAACGTGTAGTTTTGGAGATACAAGCTAATTTTGTACTATGCGTTATTTCTTCTCGTAAAGAGTTTCCAATGCGTACGTATATGTCTTTACTCTGCAAAACTGTATTTCCTTATGAAGTGGTATTCTTACATATCCTTTCGAGAGAAAACTGTCCTGTGCCTTCTCTTTTGAGGCTACACACTTAGACATACACGCAACATGAAAGCTTTTCGACTTACAACGTGTTGTTTAGGAAAAACAAGATAATTTCGCACGATGCGGGATTTCCTTAAAACGTGATTTTCTGAAAAATTTTGACGAAAGAAAATTCTCCTTTTGGTTCTCTTTAGATGCTACATGTTAAGACGTACACGCCACAACAATTCTTTTCGAGATACAACGTGTAGTTTTGGAGATACAAGCTAATTTTGTACTATGCGTTATTTCTTCTCGTAAAGAGTTTCCAATGCGTACGTATATGTCTTTACTCTGCAAAACTGTATTTCCTTATGAAGTGGTATTCTTACATATCCTTTCGAGAGAAAACTGTCCTGTGCCTTCTCTTTTGAGGCTACACACTTAGACATACACGCAACATGAAAGCTTTTCGACTTACAACGTGTTGTTTAGGAAAAACAAGATAATTTCGCACGATGCGGGATTTCCTTAAAACGTGATTTTCTGAAAAATTTTGACGAAAGAAAATTCTCCTTTTGGTTCTCTTTAGATGCTACATGTTAAGACGTACACGCCACAACAATTCTTTTCGAGATACAACGTGTAGTTTTGGAGATACAAGCTAATTTTGTAAAATGCGTTATTTCTTCTCGTAAAGAGTTTCCAATGCGTACGTATATGTCTTTACTCTGCAAAACTGTATTTCCTTATGAAGTGGTATTCTTACATATCCTTTCGAGAGAAAACTGTCCTGTGCCTTCTCTTTTGAGGCTACACACTTAGTCATACACGCAACATGAAAGCTTTTCGACTTACAACGTGTTGTTTAGGAAAAACAAGATAATTTCCCACGATGCGGGATTTCCTTAAAACGTGATTTTCTGAAAAATTTTGACGAAAGGAAATTCTCCTTTTGGTTCTCTTTAGATGCTACATGTTAAGACGTACACGCCACAACAATTCTTTTCGAGATACAACGTGTAGTTTTGGAGATACAAGCTAATTTTGTACTATGCGTTATTTCTTCTCGTAAAGAGTTTCCAATGCGTATGTATATGTCTTTACTCTGCAAAACTGTATTTCCTTATGAAGTGGTATTCTTACATATCCTTTCGAGAGAAAACTGTCCTGTGCCTTCTCTTTTGAGGCTACACACTTAGACATACACGCAACATGAAAGCTTTTCGACTTACAACGTGTTGTTTAGGAAAAACAAGATAATTTCGCACGATGCGGGATTTCCTTAAAACGTGATTTTCTGAAAAATTTTGACGAAAGAAAATTCTCCTTTTGGTTCTCTTTAGATGCTACATGTTAAGACGTACACGCCACAACAATTCTTTTCGAGATACAACGTGTAGTTTTGGAGATACAAGCTAATTTTGTACTATGCGTTATTTCTTCTCGTAAAGAGTTTCCAATGCGTACGTATATGTCTTTACTCTGCAAAACTGTATTTCCTTATGAAGTGGTATTCTTACATATCCTTTCGAGAGAAAACTGTCCTGTGCCTTCTGTTTTGAGGCTACACACTTAGACATACACGCAACATGAAAGCTTTTCGACTTACAACGTGTTGTTTAGGAAAAACAAGATAATTTCGCACGATGCGGGATTTCCTTAAAACGTGATTTTCTGAAAAATTTTGACGAAAGAAAATTCCCTTTTGGTTCTCTTTAGATGCTACATGTTAAGACGTACACGCCACAACAATTCTTTTCGAGATACAACGTGTAGTTTTGGAGATACAAGCTAATTTTGTACTATGCGTTATTTCTTCTCTTAAAGAGTTTCCAATGCGTACGTATATGTCTTTACTCTGCAAAACTGTATTTCCTTATGAAGTGGTATTCTTACATATCCTTTCGAGAGAAAACTGTCCTGTGCCTTCTCTTTTGAGGCTACACACTTAGACATACACGCAACATGAAAGCTTTTCGACTTACAACGTGTTGTTTAGGAAAAACAAGATAATTTCGCACGATGCGGGATTTCCTTAAAACGTGATTTTCTGAAAAATTTTGAGGAAAGGAAATTCTCCTTTTGGTTCTCTTTAGATGCTACATGTTAAGACGTACACGCCACAACAATTCTTTTCGAGATACAACGTGTAGTTTTGGAGATACAAGCTAATTTTGTACTATGCGTTATTTCTTCTCGTAAAGAGTTTCCAATGCGTACGTATATGTCTTTACTCTGCAAAACTGTATTTCCTTATGAAGTGGTATTCTCACATATCCTTTCGAGAGAAAACTGTCCTGTGCCTTCTCTTTTGAGGCTACACACTTAGACATACACGCAACATGAAAGCTTTTCGACTTACAACGTGTTGTTTAGGAAAAACAAGATAATTTCGCACGATGCGGGATTTCCTTAAAACGTGATTTTCTGAAAAATTTTGACGAAAGGAAATTCTCCTTTTGGTTCTCTTTAGATGCTACATGTTAAGACGTACACGCCACAACAATTCTTTTCGAGATACAACGTGTAGTTTTGGAGATACAAGCTAATTTTGTACTATGCGTTATTTCTTCTCGTAAAGAGTTTCCAATGCGTACGTATATGTCTTTACTCTGCAAAACTGTATTTCCTTATGAAGTGGTATTCTTACATATCCTTTCGAGAGAAAACTGTCCTGTGCCTTCTCTTTTGAGGCTACACACTTAGACATACACGCAACATGAAAGCTTTTCGACTTACAACGTGTTGTTTAGGAAAAACAAGATAATTTCGCACGATGCGGGATTTCCTTAAAACGTGATTTTCTGAAAAATTTTGACGAAAGAAAATTCTCCTTTTGGTTCTCTTTAGATGCTACATGTTAAGACGTACACGCCACAACAATTCTTTTCGAGATACAACGTGTAGTTTTGGAGATACAAGCTAATTTTGTACTATGCGTTATTTCTTCTCGTAAAGAGTTTCCAATGCGTACGTATATGTCTTTACTCTGCAAAACTGTATTTCCTTATGAAGTGGTATTCTTACATATCCTTTCGAGAGAAAACTGTCCTGTGCCTTCTCTTTTGAGGCTACACACTTAGACATACACGCAACATGAAAGCTTTTCGACTTACAACGTGTTGTTTAGGAAAAACAAGATAATTTCGCACGATGCGGGATTTCCTTAAAACGTGATTTTCTGAAAAATTTTGACGAAAGAAAATTCTCCTTTTGGTTCTCTTTAGATGCTACATGTTAAGACGTACACGCCACAACAATTCTTTTCGAGATACAACGTGTAGTTTTGGAGATACAAGCTAATTTTGTACTATGCGTTATTTCTTCTCGTAAAGAGTTTCCAATGCGTACGTATATGTCTTTACTCTGCAAAACTGTATTTCCTTATGAAGTGGTATTCTTACATATCCTTTCGAGAGAAAACTGTCCTGTGCCTTCTCTTTTGAGGCTACACACTTAGACATACACGCAACATGAAAGCTTTTCGACTTACAACGTGTTGTTTAGGAAAAACAAGATAATTTCGCACGATGCGGGATTTCCTTAAAACGTGATTTTCTGAAAAATTTTGACGAAAGAAAATTCTCCTTTTCGTTCTCTTTAGATGCTACATGTTAAGACGTACACGCCACAACAATTCTTTTCGAGATACAACGTGTAGTTTTGGAGATACAAGCTAATTTTGTACTATGCGTTATTTCTTCTCGTAAAGAGTTTCCAATGCGTACGTATATGTCTTTACTCTGCAAAACTGTATTTCCTTATGAAGTGGTATTCTTACATATCCTTTCGAGAGAAAACTGTCCTGTGCCTTCTCTTTTGAGGCTACACACTTAGACATACACGCAACATGAAAGCTTTTCGACTTACAACGTGTTGTTTAGGAAAAACAAGATAATTTCGCACGATGCGGGATTTCCTTAAAACGTGATTTTCTGAAAAATTTTGACGAAAGAAAATTCTCCTTTTGGTTCTCTTTAGATGCTACATGTTAAGACGTACACGCCACAACAATTCTTTTCGAGATACAACGTGTAGTTTTGGAGATACAAGCTAATTTTGTAAAATGCGTTATTTCTTCTCGTAAAGAGTTTCCAATGCGTACGTATATGTCTTTACTCTGCAAAACTGTATTTCCTTATGAAGTGGTATTCTTACATATCCTTTCGAGAGAAAACTGTCCTGTGCCTTCTCTTTTGAGGCTACACACTTAGTCATACACGCAACATGAAAGCTTTTCGACTTACAACGTGTTGTTTAGGAAAAACAAGATAATTTCGCACGATGCGGGATTTCCTTAAAAGGTGATTTTCTGAAAAATTTTGACGAAAGGAAATTCTCCTTTTGGTTCTCTTTAGATGCTACATGTTAAGACGTACACGCCACAACAATTCTTTTCGAGATACAACGTGTAGTTTTGGAGATACAAGCTAATTTTGTACTATGCGTTATTTCTTCTCGTAAAGAGTTTCCAATGCGTACGTATATGTCTTTACTCTGCAAAACTGTATTTCCTTATGAAGTGGTATTCTTACATATCCTTTCGAGAGAAAACTGTCCTGTGCCTTCTCTTTTGAGGCTACACACTTAGACATACACGCAACATGAAAGCTTTTCGACTTACAACGTGTTGTTTAGGAAAAACAAGATAATTTCGCACGATGCGGGATTTCCTTAAAACGTGATTTTCTGAAAAATTTTGACGAAAGAAAATTCTCCTTTTGGTTCTCTTTAGATGCTACATGTTAAGACGTACACGCCACAACAATTCTTTTCGAGATACAACGTGTAGTTTTGGAGATACAAGCTAATTTTGTACTATGCGTTATTTCTTCTCGTAAAGAGTTTCCAATGCGTACGTATATGTCTTTACTCTGCAAAACTGTATTTCCTTATGAAGTGGTATTCTTACATATCCTTTCGAGAGAAAACTGTCCTGTGCCTTCTCTTTTGAGGCTACACACTTAGACATACACGCAACATGAAAGCTTTTCGACTTACAACGTGTTGTTTAGGAAAAACAAGATAATTTCGCACGATGTGGGATTTCCTTAAAACGTGATTTTCTGAAAAATTTTGACGAAAGAAAATTCTCCTTTTGGTTCTCTTTAGATGCTACATGTTAAGACGTACACGCCACAACAATTCTTTTCGAGATACAACGTGTAGTTTTGGAGATACAAGCTAATTTTGTACTATGCGTTATTTCTTCTCGTAAAGAGTTTCCAATGCGTACGTATATGTCTTTACTCTGCAAAACTGTATTTCCTTATGAAGTGGTATTCTTACATATCCTTTCGAGAGAAAACTGTCCTGTGCCTTCTCTTTTGAGGCTACACACTTAGACATACACGCAACATGAAAGCTTTTCGACTTACAACGTGTTGTTTAGGAAAAACAAGATAATTTCGCACGATGCGGGATTTCCTTAAAACGTGATTTTCTGAAAAATTTTGACGAAAGAAAATTCCCTTTTGGTTCTCTTTAGATGCTACATGTTAAGACGTACACGCCACAACAATTCTTTTCGAGATACAACGTGTAGTTTTGGAGATACAAGCTAATTTTGTACTATGCGTTATTTCTTCTCTTAAAGAGTTTCCAATGCGTACGTATATGTCTTTACTCTGCAAAACTGTATTTCCTTATGAAGTGGTATTCTTACATATCCTTTCGAGAGAAAACTGTCCTGTGCCTTCTCTTTTGAGGCTACACACTTAGACATACACGCAACATGAAAGCTTTTCGACTTACAACGTGTTGTTTAGGAAAAACAAGATAATTTCGCACGATGTGGGATTTCCTTAAAACGTGATTTTCTGAAAAATTTTGACGAAAGAAAATTCTCCTTTTGGTTCTCTTTAGATGCTACATGTTAAGACGTACACGCCACAACAATTCTTTTCGAGATACAACGTGTAGTTTTGGAGATACAAGCTAATTTTGTACTATGCGTTATTTCTTCTCGTAAAGAGTTTCCAATGCGTACGTATATGTCTTTACTCTGCAAAACTGTATTTCCTTATGAAGTGGTATTCTTACATATCCTTTCGAGAGAAAACTGTCCTGTGCCTTCTCTTTTGAGGCTACACACTTAGACATACACGCAACATGAAAGCTTTTCGACTTACAACGTGTTGTTTAGGAAAAACAAGATAATTTCGCACGATGCGGGATTTCCTTAAAACGTGATTTTCTGAAAAATTTTGACGAAAGAAAATTCCCTTTTGGTTCTCTTTAGATGCTACATGTTAAGACGTACACGCCACAACAATTCTTTTCGAGATACAACGTGTAGTTTTGGAGATACAAGCTAATTTTGTACTATGCGTTATTTCTTCTCTTAAAGAGTTTCCAATGCGTACGTATATGTCTTTACTCTGCAAAACTGTATTTCCTTATGAAGTGGTATTCTTACATATCCTTTCGAGAGAAAACTGTCCTGTGCCTTCTCTTTTGAGGCTACACACTTAGACATACACGCAACATGAAAGCTTTTCGACTTACAACGTGTTGTTTAGGAAAAACAAGATAATTTCGCACGATGCGGGATTTCCTTAAAACGTGATTTTCTGAAAAATTTTGAGGAAAGGAAATTCTCCTTTTGGTTCTCTTTAGATGCTACATGTTAAGACGTACACGCCACAACAATTCTTTTCGAGATACAACGTGTAGTTTTGGAGATACAAGCTAATTTTGTACTATGCGTTATTTCTTCTCGTAAAGAGTTTCCAATGCGTACGTATATGTCTTTACTCTGCAAAACTGTATTTCCTTATGAAGTGGTATTCTCACATATCCTTTCGAGAGAAAACTGTCCTGTGCCTTCTCTTTTGAGGCTACACACTTAGACATACACGCAACATGAAAGCTTTTCGACTTACAACGTGTTGTTTAGGAAAAACAAGATAATTTCGCACGATGCGGGATTTCCTTAAAACGTGATTTTCTGAAAAATTTTGACGAAAGGAAATTCTCCTTTTGGTTCTCTTTAGATGCTACATGTTAAGACGTACACGCCACAACAATTCTTTTCGAGATACAACGTGTAGTTTTGGAGATACAAGCTAATTTTGTACTATGCGTTATTTCTTCTCGTAAAGAGTTTCCAATGCGTACGTATATGTCTTTACTCTGCAAAACTGTATTTCCTTATGAAGTGGTATTCTTACATATCCTTTCGAGAGAAAACTGTCCTGTGCCTTCTCTTTTGAGGCTACACACTTAGACATACACGCAACATGAAAGCTTTTCGACTTACAACGTGTTGTTTAGGAAAAACAAGATAATTTCGCACGATGCGGGATTTCCTTAAAACGTGATTTTCTGAAAAATTTTGACGAAAGAAAATTCTCCTTTTGGTTCTCTTTAGATGCTACATGTTAAGACGTACACGCCACAACAATTCTTTTCGAGATACAACGTGTAGTTTTGGAGATACAAGCTAATTTTGTACTATGCGTTATTTCTTCTCGTAAAGAGTTTCCAATGCGTACGTATATGTCTTTACTCTGCAAAACTGTATTTCCTTATGAAGTGGTATTCTTACATATCCTTTCGAGAGAAAACTGTCCTGTGCCTTCTCTTTTGAGGCTACACACTTAGACATACACGCAACATGAAAGCTTTTCGACTTACAACGTGTTGTTTAGGAAAAACAAGATAATTTCGCACGATGCGGGATTTCCTTACAACGTGATTTTCTGAAAAATTTTGACGAAAGAAAATTCTCCTTTTGGTTCTCTTTAGATGCTACATGTTAAGACGTACACGCCACAACAATTCTTTTCGAGATACAACGTGTAGTTTTGGAGATACAAGCTAATTTTGTACTATGCGTTATTTCTTCTCGTAAAGAGTTTCCAATGCGTACGTATATGTCTTTACTCTGCAAAACTGTATTTCCTTATGAAGTGGTATTCTTACATATCCTTTCGAGAGAAAACTGTCCTGTGCCTTCTCTTTTGAGGCTACACACTTAGACATACACGCAACATGAAAGCTTTTCGACTTACAACGTGTTGTTTAGGAAAAACAAGATAATTTCGCACGATGCGGGATTTCCTTAAAACGTGATTTTCTGAAAAATTTTGACGAAAGAAAATTCTCCTTTTCGTTCTCTTTAGATGCTACATGTTAAGACGTACACGCCACAACAATTCTTTTCGAGATACAACGTGAAGTTTTGGAGATACAAGCTAATTTTGTACTATGCGTTATTTCTTCTCGTAAAGAGTTTCCAATGCGTACGTATATGTCTTTACTCTGCAAAACTGTATTTCCTTATGAAGTGGTATTCTTACATATCTTTTCGAGAGAAAACTGTCCTGTGCCTTCTCTTTTGAGGCTACACACTTAGACATACTCGCAACATGAAAGCTTTTCGACTTACAACGTGTTGTTTAGGAAAAACAAGATAATTTCGCACGATGCGGGATTTCCTTAAAACGTGATTTTCTGAAAAATTTTGACGAAAGAAAATTCTCCTTTTGGTTCTCTTTAGATGCTACATGTTAAGACGTACACGCCACAACAATTCTTTTCGAGATACAACGTGTAGTTTTGGAGATACAAGCTAATTTTGTACTATGCGTTATTTCTTCTCGTAAAGAGTTTCCAATGCGTACGTATATGTCTTTACTCTGCAAAACTGTATTTCCTTATGAAGTGGTATTCTTACATATCCTTTCGAGAGAAAACTGTCCTGTGCCTTCTCTTTTGAGGCTACACACTTAGACATACACGCAACATGAAAGCTTTTCGACTTACAATGTGTTGTTTAGGAAAAACAAGATAATTTCGCACGATGCGGGATTTCCTTAAAACGTGATTTTCTGAAAAATTTTGAGGAAAGGAAATTCTCCTTTTGGTTCTCTTTAGATGCTACATGTTAAGACGTACACGCCACAACAATTCTTTTCGAGATACAACGTGTAGTTTTGGAGATACAAGCTAATTTTGTACTATGCGTTATTTCTTCTCGTAAAGAGTTTCCAATGCGTACGTATATGTCTTTACTCTGCAAAACTGTATTTCCTTATGAAGTGGTATTCTCACATATCCTTTCGAGAGAAAACTGTCCTGTGCCTTCTCTTTTGAGGCTACACACTTAGACATACACGCAACATGAAAGCTTTTCGACTTACAACGTGTTGTTTAGGAAAAACAAGATAATTTCGCACGATGCGGGATTTCCTTAAAACGTGATTTTCTGAAAAATTTTGACGAAAGGAAATTCTCCTTTTGGTTCTCTTTAGATGCTACATGTTAAGACGTACACGCCACAACAATTCTTTTCGAGATACAACGTGTAGTTTTGGAGATACAAGCTAATTTTGTACTATGCGTTATTTCTTCTCGTAAAGAGTTTCCAATGCGTACGTATATGTCTTTACTCTGCAAAACTGTATTTCCTTATGAAGTGGTATTCTTACATATCCTTTCGAGAGAAAACTGTCCTGTGCCTTCTCTTTTGAGGCTACACACTTAGACATACACGCAACATGAAAGCTTTTCGACTTACAACGTGTTGTTTAGGAAAAACAAGATAATTTCGCACGATGCGGGATTTCCTTAAAACGTGATTTTCTGAAAAATTTTGACGAAAGAAAATTCTCCTTTTGGTTCTCTTTAGATGCTACATGTTAAGACGTACACGCCACAACAATTCTTTTCGAGATACAACGTGTAGTTTTGGAGATACAAGCTAATTTTGTACTATGCGTTATTTCTTCTCGTAAAGAGTTTCCAATGCGTACGTATATGTCTTTACTCTGCAAAACTGTATTTCCTTATGAAGTGGTATTCTTACATATCCTTTCGAGAGAAAACTGTCCTGTGCCTTCTCTTTTGAGGCTACACACTTAGACATACACGCAACATGAAAGCTTTTCGACTTACAACGTGTTGTTTAGGAAAAACAAGATAATTTCGCACGATGCGGGATTTCCTTACAACGTGATTTTCTGAAAAATTTTGACGAAAGAAAATTCTCCTTTTGGTTCTCTTTAGATGCTACATGTTAAGACGTACACGCCACAACAATTCTTTTCGAGATACAACGTGTAGTTTTGGAGATACAAGCTAATTTTGTACTATGCGTTATTTCTTCTCGTAAAGAGTTTCCAATGCGTACGTATATGTCTTTACTCTGCAAAACTGTATTTCCTTATGAAGTGGTATTCTTACATATCCTTTCGAGAGAAAACTGTCCTGTGCCTTCTCTTTTGAGGCTACACACTTAGACATACACGCAACATGAAAGCTTTTCGACTTACAACGTGTTGTTTAGGAAAAACAAGATAATTTCGCACGATGCGGGATTTCCTTAAAACGTGATTTTCTGAAAAATTTTGACGAAAGAAAATTCTCCTTTTGGTTCTCTTTAGATGCTACATGTTAAGACGTACACGCCACAACAATTCTTTTCGAGATACAACGTGTAGTTTTGGAGATACAAGCTAATTTTGTACTATGCGTTATTTCTTCTCGTAAAGAGTTTCCAATGCGTACGTATATGTCTTTACTCTGCAAAACTGTATTTCCTTATGAAGTGGTATTCTTACATATCTTTTCGAGAGAAAACTGTCCTGTGCCTTCTCTTTTGAGGCTACACACTTAGACATACTCGCAACATGAAAGCTTTTCGACTTACAACGTGTTGTTTAGGAAAAACAAGATAATTTCGCACGATGCGGGATTTCCTTAAAACGTGATTTTCTGAAAAATTTTGACGAAAGAAAATTCTCCTTTTGGTTCTCTTTAGATGCTACATGTTAAGACGTACACGCCACAACAATTCTTTTCGAGATACAACGTGTAGTTTTGGAGATACAAGCTAATTTTGTACTATGCGTTATTTCTTCTCGTAAAGAGTTTCCAATGCGTACGTATATGTCTTTACTCTGCAAAACTGTATTTCCTTATGAAGTGGTATTCTTACATATCCTTTCGAGAGAAAACTGTCCTGTGCCTTCTCTTTTGAGGCTACACACTTAGACATACACGCAACATGAAAGCTTTTCGACTTACAATGTGTTGTTTAGGAAAAACAAGATAATTTCGCACGATGCGGGATTTCCTTAAAACGTGATTTTCTGAAAAATTTTGAGGAAAGGAAATTCTCCTTTTGGTTCTCTTTAGATGCTACATGTTAAGACGTACACGCCACAACAATTCTTTTCGAGATACAACGTGTAGTTTTGGAGATACAAGCTAATTTTGTACTATGCGTTATTTCTTCTCGTAAAGAGTTTCCAATGCGTACGTATATGTCTTTACTCTGCAAAACTGTATTTCCTTATGAAGTGGTATTCTCACATATCCTTTCGAGAGAAAACTGTCCTGTGCCTTCTCTTTTGAGGCTACACACTTAGACATACACGCAACATGAAAGCTTTTCGACTTACAACGTGTTGTTTAGGAAAAACAAGATAATTTCGCACGATGCGGGATTTCCTTAAAACGTGATTTTCTGAAAAATTTTGACGAAAGGAAATTCTCCTTTTGGTTCTCTTTAGATGCTACATGTTAAGACGTACACGCCACAACAATTCTTTTCGAGATACAACGTGTAGTTTTGGAGATACAAGCTAATTTTGTACTATGCGTTATTTCTTCTCGTAAAGAGTTTCCAATGCGTACGTATATGTCTTTACTCTGCAAAACTGTATTTCCTTATGAAGTGGTATTCTTACATATCCTTTCGAGAGAAAACTGTCCTGTGCCTTCTCTTTTGAGGCTACACACTTAGACATACACGCAACATGAAAGCTTTTCGACTTACAACGTGTTGTTTAGGAAAAACAAGATAATTTCGCACGATGCGGGATTTCCTTAAAACGTGATTTTCTGAAAAATTTTGACGAAAGAAAATTCTCCTTTTGGTTCTCTTTAGATGCTACATGTTAAGACGTACACGCCACAACAATTCTTTTCGAGATACAACGTGTAGTTTTGGAGATACAAGCTAATTTTGTACTATGCGTTATTTCTTCTCGTAAAGAGTTTCCAATGCGTACGTATATGTCTTTACTCTGCAAAACTGTATTTCCTTATGAAGTGGTATTCTTACATATCCTTTCGAGAGAAAACTGTCCTGTGCCTTCTCTTTTGAGGCTACACACTTAGACATACACGCAACATGAAAGCTTTTCGACTTACAACGTGTTGTTTAGGAAAAACAAGATAATTTCGCACGATGCGGGATTTCCTTACAACGTGATTTTCTGAAAAATTTTGACGAAAGAAAATTCTCCTTTTGGTTCTCTTTAGATGCTACATGTTAAGACGTACACGCCACAACAATTCTTTTCGAGATACAACGTGTAGTTTTGGAGATACAAGCTAATTTTGTACTATGCGTTATTTCTTCTCGTAAAGAGTTTCCAATGCGTACGTATATGTCTTTACTCTGCAAAACTGTATTTCCTTATGAAGTGGTATTCTCACATATCCTTTCGAGAGAAAACTGTCCTGTGCCTTCTCTTTTGAGGCTACACACTTAGACATACACGCAACATGAAAGCTTTTCGACTTACAACGTGTTGTTTAGGAAAAACAAGATAATTTCGCACGATGCGGGATTTCCTTAAAACGTGATTTTCTGAAAAATTTTGACGAAAGGAAATTCTCCTTTTGGTTCTCTTTAGATGCTACATGTTAAGACGTACACGCCACAACAATTCTTTTCGAGATACAACGTGTAGTTTTGGAGATACAAGCTAATTTTGTACTATGCGTTATTTCTTCTCGTAAAGAGTTTCCAATGCGTACGTATATGTCTTTACTCTGCAAAACTGTATTTCCTTATGAAGTGGTATTCTTACATATCCTTTCGAGAGAAAACTGTCCTGTGCCTTCTCTTTTGAGGCTACACACTTAGACATACACGCAACATGAAAGCTTTTCGACTTACAACGTGTTGTTTAGGAAAAACAAGATAATTTCGCACGATGCGGGATTTCCTTAAAACGTGATTTTCTGAAAAATTTTGACGAAAGAAAATTCTCCTTTTGGTTCTCTTTAGATGCTACATGTTAAGACGTACACGCCACAACAATTCTTTTCGAGATACAACGTGTAGTTTTGGAGATACAAGCTAATTTTGTACTATGCGTTATTTCTTCTCGTAAAGAGTTTCCAATGCGTACGTATATGTCTTTACTCTGCAAAACTGTATTTCCTTATGAAGTGGTATTCTTACATATCCTTTCGAGAGAAAACTGTCCTGTGCCTTCTCTTTTGAGGCTACACACTTAGACATACACGCAACATGAAAGCTTTTCGACTTACAACGTGTTGTTTAGGAAAAACAAGATAATTTCGCACGATGCGGGATTTCCTTACAACGTGATTTTCTGAAAAATTTTGACGAAAGAAAATTCTCCTTTTGGTTCTCTTTAGATGCTACATGTTAAGACGTACACGCCACAACAATTCTTTTCGAGATACAACGTGTAGTTTTGGAGATACAAGCTAATTTTGTACTATGCGTTATTTCTTCTCGTAAAGAGTTTCCAATGCGTACGTATATGTCTTTACTCTGCAAAACTGTATTTCCTTATGAAGTGGTATTCTTACATATCCTTTCGAGAGAAAACTGTCCTGTGCCTTCTCTTTTGAGGCTACACACTTAGACATACACGCAACATGAAAGCTTTTCGACTTACAACGTGTTGTTTAGGAAAAACAAGATAATTTCGCACGATGCGGGATTTCCTTAAAACGTGATTTTCTGAAAAATTTTGACGAAAGAAAATTCTCCTTTTGGTTCTCTTTAGATGCTACATGTTAAGACGTACACGCCACAACAATTCTTTTCGAGATACAACGTGTAGTTTTGGAGATACAAGCTAATTTTGTACTATGCGTTATTTCTTCTCGTAAAGAGTTTCCAATGCGTACGTATATGTCTTTACTCTGCAAAACTGTATTTCCTTATGAAGTGGTATTCTTACATATCCTTTCGAGAGAAAACTGTCCTGTGCCTTCTCTTTTGAGGCTACACACTTAGACATACACGCAACATGAAAGCTTTTCGACTTACAACGTGTTGTTTAGGAAAAACAAGATAATTTCGCACGATGCGGGATTTCCTTAAAACGTGATTTTCTGAAAAATTTTGACGAAAGAAAATTCTCCTTTTGGTTCTCTTTAGATGCTACATGTTAAGACGTACACGCCACAACAATTCTTTTCGAGATACAACGTGTAGTTTTGGAGATACAAGCTAATTTTGTACTATGCGTTATTTCTTCTCGTAAAGAGTTTCCAATGCGTACGTATATGTCTTTACTCTGCAAAACTGTATTTCCTTATGAAGTGGTATTCTTACATATCCTTTCGAGAGAAAACTGTCCTGTGCCTTCTCTTTTGAGGCTACACACTTAGACATACACGCAACATGAAAGCTTTTCGACTTACAACGTGTTGTTTAGGAAAAACAAGATAATTTCGCACGATGCGGGATTTCCTTAAAACGTGATTTTCTGAAAAATTTTGACGAAAGAAAATTCTCCTTTTGGTTCCCTTTAGATGCTACATGTTAAGACGTTCACGCCACAACAATTCTTTTCGAGATACAACGTGTAGTTTTGGAGATACAAGCTAATTTTGTACTATGCGTTATTTCTTCTCGTAAAGAGTTTCCAATGCGTACGTATATGTCTTTACTCTGCAAAACTGTATTTCCTTATGAAGTGGTATTCTTACATATCCTTTCGAGAGAAAACTGTCCTGTGCCTTCTCTTTTGAGGCTACACACTTAGACATACACGCAACATGAAAGCTTTTCGACTTACAACGTGTTGTTTAGGAAAAACAAGATAATTTCGCAGGATGCGGGATTTCCTTAAAACGTGATTTTCTGAAAAATTTTGACGAAAGAAAATTCTCCTTTTGGTTCTCTTTAGATGCTACATGTTAAGACGTACACGCCACAACAATTCTTTTCTAGATACAACGTGTAGTTTTGGAGATACAAGCTAATTTTGTACTATGCGTTATTTCTTCTCGTAAAGAGTTTCCAATGCGTACGTATATGTCTTTACTCTGCAAAACTGTATTTCCTTATGAAGTGGTATTCTTACATATCCTTTCGAGAGAAAACTGTCCTGTGCCTTCTCTTTTGAGGCTACACACTTAGTCATACACGCAACATGAAAGCTTTTCGACTTACAACGTGTTGTTTAGGAAAAACAAGATAATTTCGCACGATGCGGGATTTCCTTAAAACGTGATTTTCTGAAAAATTTTGACGAAAGGAAATTCTCCTTTTGGTTCTCTTTAGATGCTACATGTTAAGACGTACACGCCACAACAATTCTTTTCGAGATACAACGTGTAGTTTTGGAGATACAAGCTAATTTTGTACTATGCGTTATTTCTTCTCGTAAAGAGTTTCCAATGCGTACGTATATGTCTTTACTCTGCAAAACTGTATTTCCTTATGAAGTGGTATTCTTACATATCCTTTCGAGAGAAAACTGTCCTGTGCCTTCTCTTTTGAGGCTACACACTTAGTCATACACGCAACATGAAAGCTTTTCGACTTACAACGTGTTGTTTAGGAAAAACAAGATAATTTCGCACGATGCGGGATTTCCTTAAAACGTGATTTTCTGAAAAATTTTGACAAAAGGAAATTCTCCTTTTGGTTCTCTTTAGATGCTACATGTTAAGACGTACACGCCACAACAATTCTTTTCGAGATACAACGTGTAGTTTTGGAGATACAAGCTAATTTTGTACTATGCGTTATTTCTTCTCGTAAAGAGTTTCCAATGCGTACGTATATGTCTTTACTCTGCAAAACTGTATTTCCTTATGAAGTGGTATTCTTACATATCCTTTCGAGAGAAAACTGTCCTGTGCCTTCTCTTTTGAGGCTACACACTTAGACATACACGCAACATGAAAGCTTTTCGACTTACAACGTGTTGTTTAGGAAAAACAAGATAATTTCGCACGATGCGGGATTTCCTTAAAACGTGATTTTCTGAAAAATTTTGACGAAAGAAAATTCTCCTTTTGGTTCTCTTTAGATGCTACATGTTAAGACGTACACGCCACAACAATTCTTTTCGAGATACAACGTGTAGTTTTGGAGATACAAGCTAATTTTGTACTATGCGTTATTTCTTCTCGTAAAGAGTTTCCAATGCGTACGTATATGTCTTTACTCTGCAAAACTGTATTTCCTTATGAAGTGGTATTCTTACATATCCTTTCGAGAGAAAACTGTCCTGTGCCTTCTCTTTTGAGGCTACACACTTAGACATACACGCAACATGAAAGCTTTTCGACTTACAACGTGTTGTTTAGGAAAAACAAGATAATTTCGCACGATGCGGGATTTCTTAAAACGTGATTTTCTGAAAATTTTTGACGAAAGAAAATTCTCCTTTTGGTTCTCTTTAGATGCTACATGTTAAGACGTACACGCCACAACAATTCTTTTCGAGATACAACGTGTAGTTTTGGAGATACAAGCTAATTTTGTACTATGCGTTATTTCTTCTCGTAAAGAGTTTCCAATGCGTACGTATATGTCTTTACTCTGCAAAACTGTATTTCCTTATGAAGTGGTATTCTTACATATCCTTTCGAGAGAAAACTGTCCTGTGCCTTCTCTTTTGAGGCTACACACTTAGTCATACACGCAACATGAAAGCTTTTCGACTTACAACGTGTTGTTTAGGAAAAACAAGATAATTTCGCACGATGCGGGATTTCCTAAAAACGTGATTTTCTGAAAAATTTTGACGAAAGGAAATTCTCCTTTTGGTTCTCTTTAGATGCTACATGTTAAGACGTACACGCCACAACAATTCTTTTCGAGATACAACGTGTAGTTTTGGAGATACAAGCTAATTTTGTACTATGCGTTATTTCTTCTCGTAAAGAGTTTCCAATGCGTACGTATATGTCTTTACTCTGCAAAACTGTATTTCCTTATGAAGTGGTATTCTTACATATCCTTTCGAGAGAAAACTGTCCTGTGCCTTCTCTTTTGAGGCTACACACTTAGACATACACGCAACATGAAAGCTTTTCGACTTACAACGTGTTGTTTAGGAAAAACAAGATAATTTCGCACGATGCGGGATTTCCTTAAAACGTGATTTTCTGAAAAATTTTGACGAAAAGAAAATTCTCCTTTTGGTTCTCTTTAGATGCTACATGTTAAGACGTACACGCCACAACAATTCTTTTCGAGATACAACGTGTAGTTTTGGAGATACAAGCTAATTTTGTACTATGCGTTATTTCTTCTCGTAAAGAGTTTCCAATGCGTACGTATATGTCTTTACTCTGCAAAACTGTATTTCCTTATGAAGTGGTATTCTTACATATCCTTTCGAGAGAAAACTGTCCTGTGCCTTCTCTTTTGAGGCTACACACTTAGACATACACGCAACATGAAAGCTTTTCGACTTACAACGTGTTGTTTAGGAAAAACAAGATAATTTCGCACGATGCGGGATTTCCTTAAAACGTGATTTTCTGAAAAATTTTGACGAAAGAAAATTCTCCTTTTGGTTCTCTTTAGATGCTACATGTTAAGACGTACACGCCACAACAATTCTTTTCGAGATACAACGTGTAGTTTTGGAGATACAAGCTAATTTTGTACTATGCGTTATTTCTTCTCGTAAAGAGTTTCCAATGCGTACGTATATGTCTTTACTCTGCAAAACTGTATTTCCTTATGAAGTGGTATTCTTACATATCCTTTCGAGAGAAAACTGTCCTGTGCCTTCTCTTTTGAGGCTACACACTTAGACATACACGCAACATGAAAGCTTTTCGACTTACAACGTGTTGTTTAGGAAAAACAAGATAATTTCGCACGATGCGGGATTTCCTTAAAACGTGATTTTCTGAAAAATTTTGACGAAAGAAAATTCTCCTTTTGGTTCCCTTTAGATGCTACATGTTAAGACGTTCACGCCACAACAATTCTTTTCGAGATACAACGTGTAGTTTTGGAGATACAAGCTAATTTTGTACTATGCGTTATTTCTTCTCGTAAAGAGTTTCCAATGCGTACGTATATGTCTTTACTCTGCAAAACTGTATTTCCTTATGAAGTGGTATTCTTACATATCCTTTCGAGAGAAAACTGTCCTGTGCCTTCTCTTTTGAGGCTACACACTTAGACATACACGCAACATGAAAGCTTTTCGACTTACAACGTGTTGTTTAGGAAAAACAAGATAATTTCGCAGGATGCGGGATTTCCTTAAAACGTGATTTTCTGAAAAATTTTGACGAAAGAAAATTCTCCTTTTGGTTCTCTTTAGATGCTACATGTTAAGACGTACACGCCACAACAATTCTTTTCTAGATACAACGTGTAGTTTTGGAGATACAAGCTAATTTTGTACTATGCGTTATTTCTTCTCGTAAAGAGTTTCCAATGCGTACGTATATGTCTTTACTCTGCAAAACTGTATTTCCTTATGAAGTGGTATTCTTACATATCCTTTCGAGAGAAAACTGTCCTGTGCCTTCTCTTTTGAGGCTACACACTTAGTCATACACGCAACATGAAAGCTTTTCGACTTACAACGTGTTGTTTAGGAAAAACAAGATAATTTCGCACGATGCGGGATTTCCTTAAAACGTGATTTTCTGAAAAATTTTGACGAAAGGAAATTCTCCTTTTGGTTCTCTTTAGATGCTACATGTTAAGACGTACACGCCACAACAATTCTTTTCGAGATACAACGTGTAGTTTTGGAGATACAAGCTAATTTTGTACTATGCGTTATTTCTTCTCGTAAAGAGTTTCCAATGCGTACGTATATGTCTTTACTCTGCAAAACTGTATTTCCTTATGAAGTGGTATTCTTACATATCCTTTCGAGAGAAAACTGTCCTGTGCCTTCTCTTTTGAGGCTACACACTTAGTCATACACGCAACATGAAAGCTTTTCGACTTACAACGTGTTGTTTAGGAAAAACAAGATAATTTCGCACGATGCGGGATTTCCTTAAAACGTGATTTTCTGAAAAATTTTGACAAAAGGAAATTCTCCTTTTGGTTCTCTTTAGATGCTACATGTTAAGACGTACACGCCACAACAATTCTTTTCGAGATACAACGTGTAGTTTTGGAGATACAAGCTAATTTTGTACTATGCGTTATTTCTTCTCGTAAAGAGTTTCCAATGCGTACGTATATGTCTTTACTCTGCAAAACTGTATTTCCTTATGAAGTGGTATTCTTACATATCCTTTCGAGAGAAAACTGTCCTGTGCCTTCTCTTTTGAGGCTACACACTTAGACATACACGCAACATGAAAGCTTTTCGACTTACAACGTGTTGTTTAGGAAAAACAAGATAATTTCGCACGATGCGGGATTTCCTTAAAACGTGATTTTCTGAAAAATTTTGACGAAAGAAAATTCTCCTTTTGGTTCTCTTTAGATGCTACATGTTAAGACGTACACGCCACAACAATTCTTTTCGAGATACAACGTGTAGTTTTGGAGATACAAGCTAATTTTGTACTATGCGTTATTTCTTCTCGTAAAGAGTTTCCAATGCGTACGTATATGTCTTTACTCTGCAAAACTGTATTTCCTTATGAAGTGGTATTCTTACATATCCTTTCGAGAGAAAACTGTCCTGTGCCTTCTCTTTTGAGGCTACACACTTAGACATACACGCAACATGAAAGCTTTTCGACTTACAACGTGTTGTTTAGGAAAAATAAGATAATTTCGCACGATGCGGGATTTCCTTAAAACGTGATTTTCTGAAAAATTTTGAGGAAAGGAAATTCTCCTTTTGGTTCTCTTTAGATGCTACATGTTAAGATGTACACGCCACAACAATTCTTTTCGAGATACAACGTGTAGTTTTGGAGATACAAGCTAATTTTGTACTATGCGTTATTTCTTCTCGTAAAGAGTTTCCAATGCGTACGTATATGTCTTTACTCTGCAAAACTGTATTTCCTTATGAAGTGGTATTCTCACATATCCTTTCGAGAGAAAACTGTCCTGTGCCTTCTCTTTTGAGGCTACACACTTAGACATACACGCAACATGAAAGCTTTTCGACTTACAACGTGTTGTTTAGGAAAAACAAGATAATTTCGCACGATGCGGGATTTCCTTAAAACGTGATTTTCTGAAAAATTTTGACGAAAGGAAATTCTCCTTTTGGTTCTCTTTAGATGCTACATGTTAAGACGTACACGCCACAACAATTCTTTTCGAGATACAACGTGTAGTTTTGGAGATACAAGCTAATTTTGTACTATGCGTTATTTCTTCTCGTAAAGAGTTTCCAATGCGTACGTATATGTCTTTACTCTGCAAAACTGTATTTCCTTATGAAGTGGTATTCTTACATATCCTTTCGAGAGAAAACTGTCCTGTGCCTTCTCTTTTGAGGCTACACACTTAGACATACACGCAACATGAAAGCTTTTCGACTTACAACGTGTTGTTTAGGAAAAACAAGATAATTTCGCACGATGCGGGATTTCCTTAAAACGTGATTTTCTGAAAAATTTTGACGAAAGAAAATTCTCCTTTTGGTTCTCTTTAGATGCTACATGTTAAGACGTACACGCCACAACAATTCTTTTCGAGATACAACGTGTAGTTTTGGAGATACAAGCTAATTTTGTACTATGCGTTATTTCTTCTCGTAAAGAGTTTCCAATGCGTACGTATATGTCTTTATTCTGCAAAACTGTATTTCCTTATGAAGTGGTATTCTAACATATCCTTTCGAGAGAAAACTGTCCTGTGCCTTCTCTTTTGAGGCTACACACTTAGACATACACGCAACATGAAAGCTTTTCGACTTACAACGTGTTGTTTAGGAAAAACAAGATAATTTCGCACGATGCGGGATTTCCTTAAAACGTGATTTTCTGAAAAATTTTGACGAAAGAAAATTCTCCTTTTGGTTCTCTTTAGATGCTACATGTTAAGACGTACACGCCACAACAATTCTTTTCGAGATACAACGTGTAGTTTTGGAGATACAAGCTAATTTTGTACTATGCGTTATTTCTTCTCGTAAAGAGTTTCCAATGCGTACGTATATGTCTTTACTCTGCAAAACTGTATTTCCTTATGAAGTGGTATTCTTACATATCCTTTCGAGAGAAAACTGTCCTGTGCCTTCTCTTTTGAGGCTACACACTTAGACATACACGCAACATGAAAGCTTTTCGACTTACAACGTGTTGTTTAGGAAAAACAAGATAATTTCGCACGATGCGGGATTTCCTTAAAACGTGATTTTCTGAAAAATTTTGACGAAAGAAAATTCTCCTTTTGGTTCTCTTTAGATGCTACATGTTAAGACGTACACGCCACAACAATTCTTTTCGAGATACAACGTGTAGTTTTGGAGATACAAGCTAATTTTGTACTATGCGTTATTTCTTCTCGTAAAGAGTTTCCAATGCGTACGTATATGTCTTTACTCTGCAAAACTGTATTTCCTTATGAAGTGGTATTCTTACATATCCTTTCGAGAGAAAACTGTCCTGTGCCTTCTCTTTTGAGGCTACACACTTAGACATACACGCAACATGAAAGCTTTTCGACTTACAACGTGTTGTTTAGGAAAAACAAGATAATTTCGCACGATGCGGGATTTCCTTAAAACGTGATTTTCTGAAAAATTTTGACGAAAGGAAATTCTCCTTTTGGTTCTCTTTAGATGCTACATGTTAAGACGTACACGCCACAACAATTCTTTTCGAGATACAACGTGTAGTTTTGGAGATACAAGCTAATTTTGTACTATGCGTTATTTCTTCTCGTAAAGAGTTTCCAATGCGTACGTATATGTCTTTACTCTGCAAAACTGTATTTCCTTATGAAGTGGTATTCTTACATATCCTTTCGAGAGAAAACTGTCCTGTGCCTTCTCTTTTGAGGCTACACACTTAGACATACACGCAACGTGAAAGCTTTTCGACTTACAACGTGTTGTTTAGGAAAAACAAGATAATTTCGCACGATGCGGGATTTCCTTAAAACGTGATTTTCTGAAAAATTTTGACGAAAGAAAATTCTCCTTTTGGTTCTCTTTAGATGCTACATGTTAAGACGTACACGCCACAACAATTCTTTTCGAGATACAACGTGTAGTTTTGGAGATACAAGCTAATTTTGTACTATGCGTTATTTCTTCTCGTAAAGAGTTTCCAATGCGTACGTATATGTCTTTACTCTGCAAAACTGTATTTCCTTATGAAGTGGTATTCTTACATATCCTTTCGAGAGAAAACTGTCCTGTGCCTTCTCTTTTGAGGCTACACACTTAGACATACACCCAACATGAAAGCTTTTCGACTTACAACGTGTTGTTTAGGAAAAACAAGATAATTTCGCACGATGCGGGATTTCCTTAAAACGTGATTTTCTGAAAAATTTTGACGAAAGAAAATTCTCCTTTTGGTTCTCTTTAGATGCTACATGTTAAGACGTACACGCCACAACAATTCTTTTCGAGATACAACGTGTAGTTTTGGAGATACAAGCTAATTTTGTACTATGCGTTATTTCTTCTCGTAAAGAGTTTCCAATGCGTACGTATATGTCTTTACTCTGCAAAACTGTATTTCCTTATGAAGTGGTATTCTTACATATCCTTTCGAGAGAAAACTGTCCTGTGCCTTCTCTTTTGAGGCTACACACTTAGACATACACGCAACATGAAAGCTTTTCGACTTACAACGTGTTGTTTAGGAAAAAACAAGATAATTTCGCACGATGTGGGATTTCCTTAAAACGTGATTTTCTGAAAAATTTTGACGAAAGAAAATTCTCCTTTTGGTTCTCTTTAGATGCTACATGTTAAGACGTACACGCCACAACAATTCTTTTCGAGATACAACGTGTAGTTTTGGAGATACAAGCTAATTTTGTACTATGCGTTATTTCTTCTCGTAAAGAGTTTCCAATGCGTACGTATATGTCTTTACTCTGCAAAACTGTATTTCCTTATGAAGTGGTATTCTTACATATCCTTTCGAGAGAAAACTGTCCTGTGCCTTCTCTTTTGAGGCTACACACTTAGACATACACGCAACATGAAAGCTTTTCGACTTACAACGTGTTGTTTAGGAAAAACAAGATAATTTCGCACGATGCGGGATTTCCATAAACGTGATTTTCTGAAAATTTTGACGAAAGAAAATTCTCCTTTTGGTTCTCTTTAGATGCTACATGTTAAGACGTACACGCCACAACAATTCTTTTCGAGATACAACGTGTAGTTTTGGAGATACAAGCTAATTTTGTACTATGCGTTATTTCTTCTCGTAAAGAGTTTCCAATGCGTACGTATATGTCTTTACTCTGCAAAACTGTATTTCCTTATGAAGTGGTATTCTTACATATCCTTTCGAGAGAAAACTGTCCTGTGCCTTCTCTTTTGAGGCTACACACTTAGACATACACGCAACATGAAAGCTTTTCGACTTACAACGTGTTGTTTAGGAAAAACAAGATAATTTCGCACGATGCGGGATTTCCTTAAAACGTGATTTTCTGAAAAATTTTGACGAAAGAAAATTCTCCTTTTGGTTCTCTTTAGATGCTACATGTTAAGACGTACACGCCACACACAATTCTTTTCGAGATACAACGTGTAGTTTTGGAGATACAAGCTAATTTTGTACTATGCGTTATTTCTTCTCTTAAAGAGTTTCCAATGCGTACGTATATGTCTTTACTCTGCAAAACTGTATTTCCTTATGAAGTGGTATTCTTACATATCCTTTCGAGAGAAAACTGTCCTGTGCCTTCTCTTTTGAGGCTACACACTTAGACATACACGCAACATGAAAGCTTTTCGACTTACAACGTGTTGTTTAGGAAAAATAAGATAATTTCGCACGATGCGGGATTTCCTTAAAACGTGATTTTCTGAAAAATTTTGAGGAAAGGAAATTCTCCTTTTGGTTCTCTTTAGATGCTACATGTTAAGATGTACACGCCACAACAATTCTTTTCGAGATACAACGTGTAGTTTTGGAGATACAAGCTAATTTTGTACTATGCGTTATTTCTTCTCGTAAAGAGTTTCCAATGCGTACGTATATGTCTTTACTCTGCAAAACTGTATTTCCTTATGAAGTGGTATTCTCACATATCCTTTCGAGAGAAAACTGTCCTGTGCCTTCTCTTTTGAGGCTACACACTTAGACATACACGCAACATGAAAGCTTTTCGACTTACAACGTGTTGTTTAGGAAAAACAAGATAATTTCGCACGATGCGGGATTTCCTTAAAACGTGATTTTCTGAAAAATTTTGACGAAAGGAAATTCTCCTTTTGGTTCTCTTTAGATGCTACATGTTAAGACGTACACGCCACAACAATTCTTTTCGAGATACAACGTGTAGTTTTGGAGATACAAGCTAATTTTGTACTATGCGTTATTTCTTCTCGTAAAGAGTTTCCAATGCGTACGTATATGTCTTTACTCTGCAAAACTGTATTTCCTTATGAAGTGGTATTCTTACATATCCTTTCGAGAGAAAACTGTCCTGTGCCTTCTCTTTTGAGGCTACACACTTAGACATACACGCAACATGAAAGCTTTTCGACTTACAACGTGTTGTTTAGGAAAAACAAGATAATTTCGCACGATGCGGGATTTCCTTAAAACGTGATTTTCTGAAAAATTTTGACGAAAGAAAATTCTCCTTTTGGTTCTCTTTAGATGCTACATGTTAAGACGTACACGCCACAACAATTCTTTTCGAGATACAACGTGTAGTTTTGGAGATACAAGCTAATTTTGTACTATGCGTTATTTCTTCTCGTAAAGAGTTTCCAATGCGTACGTATATGTCTTTATTCTGCAAAACTGTATTTCCTTATGAAGTGGTATTCTAACATATCCTTTCGAGAGAAAACTGTCCTGTGCCTTCTCTTTTGAGGCTACACACTTAGACATACACGCAACATGAAAGCTTTTCGACTTACAACGTGTTGTTTAGGAAAAACAAGATAATTTCGCACGATGCGGGATTTCCTTAAAACGTGATTTTCTGAAAAATTTTGACGAAAGAAAATTCTCCTTTTGGTTCTCTTTAGATGCTACATGTTAAGACGTACACGCCACAACAATTCTTTTCGAGATACAACGTGTAGTTTTGGAGATACAAGCTAATTTTGTACTATGCGTTATTTCTTCTCGTAAAGAGTTTCCAATGCGTACGTATATGTCTTTACTCTGCAAAACTGTATTTCCTTATGAAGTGGTATTCTTACATATCCTTTCGAGAGAAAACTGTCCTGTGCCTTCTCTTTTGAGGCTACACACTTAGACATACACGCAACATGAAAGCTTTTCGACTTACAACGTGTTGTTTAGGAAAAACAAGATAATTTCGCACGATGCGGGATTTCCTTAAAACGTGATTTTCTGAAAAATTTTGACGAAAGAAAATTCTCCTTTTGGTTCTCTTTAGATGCTACATGTTAAGACGTACACGCCACAACAATTCTTTCGAGATACAACGTGTAGTTTTGGAGATACAAGCTAATTTTGTACTATGCGTTATTTCTTCTCGTAAAGAGTTTCCAATGCGTACGTATATGTCTTTACTCTGCAAAACTGTATTTCCTTATGAAGTGGTATTCTTACATATCCTTTCGAGAGAAAACTGTCCTGTGCCTTCTCTTTTGAGGCTACACACTTAGACATACACGCAACATGAAAGCTTTTCGACTTACAACGTGTTGTTTAGGAAAAACAAGATAATTTCGCACGATGCGGGATTTCCTTAAAACGTGATTTTCTGAAAAAATTTTGACGAAAGGAAATTCTCCTTTTGGTTCTCTTTAGATGCTACATGTTAAGACGTACACGCCACAAACAATTCTTTTCGAGATACAACGTGTAGTTTTGGAGATACAAGCTAATTTTGTACTATGCGTTATTTCTTCTCGTAAAGAGTTTCCAATGCGTACGTATATGTCTTTACTCTGCAAAACTGTATTTCCTTATGAAGTGGTATTCTTACATATCCTTTCGAGAGAAAACTGTCCTGTGCCTTCTCTTTTGAGGCTACACACTTAGACATACACGCAACATGAAAGCTTTTCGACTTACAACGTGTTGTTTAGGAAAAAACAAGATAATTTCGCACGATGCGGGATTTCCTTAAAACGTGATTTTCTGAAAAATTTTGACGAAAGAAAATTCTCCTTTTGGTTCTCTTTAGATGCTACATGTTAAGACGTACACGCCACAACAATTCTTTTCGAGATACAACGTGTAGTTTTGGAGATACAAGCTAATTTTGTACTATGCGTTATTTCTTCTCGTAAAGAGTTTCCAATGCGTACGTATATGTCTTTACTCTGCAAAACTGTATTTCCTTATGGAGTGGTATTCTTACATATCCTGTCGAGAGAAAACTGTCCTGTGCCTTCTCATTTGAGGCTACACACTTAGACATACACGCAACATGAAAGCTTTTCGACTTACAACGTGTTGTTTAGGAAAAACAAGATAATTTCGCACGATGTGGGATTTCCTTAAAACGTGATTTTCTGAAAAATTTTGACGAAAGAAAATTCTCCTTTTGGTTCTCTTTAGATGCTACATGTTAAGACGTACACGCCACAACAATTCTTTTCGAGATACAACGTGTAGTTTTGGAGATACAAGCTAATTTTGTACTATGCGTTATTTCTTCTCGTAAAGAGTTTTCCAATGCGTACGTATATGTCTTTACTCTGCAAAACTGTATTTCCTTATGAAGTGGTATTCTTACATATCCTTTCGAGAGAAAACTGTCCTGTGCCTTCTCTTTTGAGGCTACACACTTAGACATACACGCAACATGAAAGCTTTTCGACTTACAACGTGTTGTTTAGGAAAAACAAGATAATTTCGCACGATGCGGGATTTCCATAAACGTGATTTTCTGAAAAATTTTGACGAAAGAAAATTCTCCTTTTGGTTCTCTTTAGATGCTACATGTTAAGACGTACACGCCACAACAATTCTTTTCGAGATACAACGTGTAGTTTTGGAGATACAAGCTAATTTTGTACTATGCGTTATTTCTTCTCGTAAAGAGTTTCCAATGCGTACGTATATGTCTTTACTCTGCAAAACTGTATTTCCTTATGAAGTGGTATTCTTACATATCCTTTCGAGAGAAAACTGTCCTGTGCCTTCTCTTTTGAGGCTACACACTTAGACATACACGCAACATGAAAGCTTTTCGACTTACAACGTGTTGTTTAGGAAAAACAAGATAATTTCGCACGATGCGGGATTTCCTTAAAACGTGATTTTCTGAAAAATTTTGACGAAAGAAAATTCTCCTTTTGGTTCTCTTTAGATGCTACATGTTAAGACGTACACGCCACAACAATTCTTTTCGAGATACAACGTGTAGTTTTGGAGATACAAGCTAATTTTGTACTATGCGTTATTTCTTCTCTTAAAGAGTTTCCAATGCGTACGTATATGTCTTTACTCTGCAAAACTGTATTTCCTTATGAAGTGGTATTCTTACATATCCTTTCGAGAGAAAACTGTCCTGTGCCTTCTCTTTTGAGGCTACACACTTAGACATACACGCAACATGAAAGCTTTTCGACTTACAACGTGTTGTTTAGGAAAAATAAGATAATTTCGCACGATGCGGGATTTCCTTAAAACGTGATTTTCTGAAAAATTTTGAGGAAAGGAAATTCTCCTTTTGGTTCTCTTTAGATGCTACATGTTAAGATGTACACGCCACAACAATTCTTTTCGAGATACAACGTGTAGTTTTGGAGATACAAGCTAATTTTGTACTATGCGTTATTTCTTCTCGTAAAGAGTTTCCAATGCGTACGTATATGTCTTTACTCTGCAAAACTGTATTTCCTTATGAAGTGGTATTCTCACATATCCTTTCGAGAGAAAACTGTCCTGTGCCTTCTCTTTTGAGGCTACACACTTAGACATACACGCAACATGAAAGCTTTTCGACTTACAACGTGTTGTTTAGGAAAAACAAGATAATTTCGCACGATGCGGGATTTCCTTAAAACGTGATTTTCTGAAAAATTTTGACGAAAGGAAATTCTCCTTTTGGTTCTCTTTAGATGCTACATGTTAAGACGTACACGCCACAACAATTCTTTTCGAGATACAACGTGTAGTTTTGGAGATACAAGCTAATTTTGTACTATGCGTTATTTCTTCTCGTAAAGAGTTTCCAATGCGTACGTATATGTCTTTACTCTGCAAAACTGTATTTCCTTATGAAGTGGTATTCTTACATATCCTTTCGAGAGAAAACTGTCCTGTGCCTTCTCTTTTGAGGCTACACACTTAGACATACACGCAACATGAAAGCTTTTCGACTTACAACGTGTTGTTTAGGAAAAACAAGATAATTTCGCACGATGCGGGATTTCCTTAAAACGTGATTTTCTGAAAAATTTTGACGAAAGAAAATTCTCCTTTTGGTTCTCTTTAGATGCTACATGTTAAGACGTACACGCCACAACAATTCTTTTCGAGATACAACGTGTAGTTTTGGAGATACAAGCTAATTTTGTACTATGCGTTATTTCTTCTCGTAAAGAGTTTCCAATGCGTACGTATATGTCTTTATTCTGCAAAACTGTATTTCCTTATGAAGTGGTATTCTAACATATCCTTTCGAGAGAAAACTGTCCTGTGCCTTCTCTTTTGAGGCTACACACTTAGACATACACGCAACATGAAAGCTTTTCGACTTACAACGTGTTGTTTAGGAAAAACAAGATAATTTCGCACGATGCGGGATTTCCTTAAAACGTGATTTTCTGAAAAATTTTGACGAAAGAAAATTCTCCTTTTGGTTCTCTTTAGATGCTACATGTTAAGACGTACACGCCACAACAATTCTTTTCGAGATACAACGTGTAGTTTTGGAGATACAAGCTAATTTTGTACTATGCGTTATTTCTTCTCGTAAAGAGTTTCCAATGCGTACGTATATGTCTTTACTCTGCAAAACTGTATTTCCTTATGAAGTGGTATTCTTACATATCCTTTCGAGAGAAAACTGTCCTGTGCCTTCTCTTTTGAGGCTACACACTTAGACATACACGCAACATGAAAGCTTTTCGACTTACAACGTGTTGTTTAGGAAAAACAAGATAATTTCGCACGATGCGGGATTTCCTTAAAACGTGATTTTCTGAAAAATTTTGACGAAAGAAAATTCTCCTTTTGGTTCTCTTTAGATGCTACATGTTAAGACGTACACGCCACAACAATTCTTTTCGAGATACAACGTGTAGTTTTGGAGATACAAGCTAATTTTGTACTATGCGTTATTTCTTCTCGTAAAGAGTTTCCAATGCGTACGTATATGTCTTTACTCTGCAAAACTGTATTTCCTTATGAAGTGGTATTCTTACATATCCTTTCGAGAGAAAACTGTCCTGTGCCTTCTCTTTTGAGGCTACACACTTAGACATACACGCAACATGAAAGCTTTTCGACTTACAACGTGTTGTTTAGGAAAAACAAGATAATTTCGCACGATGCGGGATTTCCTTAAAACGTGATTTTCTGAAAAATTTTGACGAAAGGAAATTCTCCTTTTGGTTCTCTTTAGATGCTACATGTTAAGACGTACACGCCACAACAATTCTTTTCGAGATACAACGTGTAGTTTTGGAGATACAAGCTAATTTTGTACTATGCGTTATTTCTTCTCGTAAAGAGTTTCCAATGCGTACGTATATGTCTTTACTCTGCAAAACTGTATTTCCTTATGAAGTGGTATTCTTACATATCCTTTCGAGAGAAAACTGTCCTGTGCCTTCTCTTTTGAGGCTACACACTTAGACATACACGCAACGTGAAAGCTTTTCGACTTACAACGTGTTGTTTAGGAAAAACAAGATAATTTCGCACGATGCGGGATTTCCTTAAAACGTGATTTTCTGAAAAATTTTGACGAAAGAAAATTCTCCTTTTGGTTCTCTTTAGATGCTACATGTTAAGACGTACACGCCACAACAATTCTTTTCGAGATACAACGTGTAGTTTTGGAGATACAAGCTAATTTTGTACTATGCGTTATTTCTTCTCGTAAAGAGTTTCCAATGCGTACGTATATGTCTTTACTCTGCAAAACTGTATTTCCTTATGGAGTGGTATTCTTACATATCCTGTCGAGAGAAAACTGTCCTGTGCCTTCTCATTTGAGGCTACACACTTAGACATACACGCAACATGAAAGCTTTTCGACTTACAACGTGTTGTTTAGGAAAAACAAGATAATTTCGCACGATGCGGGATTTCCTTAAAACGTGATTTTCTGAAAAATTTTGACGAAAGAAAATTCTCCTTTTGGTTCTCTTTAGATGCTACATGTTAAGACGTACACGCCACAACAATTCTTTTCGAGATACAACGTGTAGTTTTGGAGATACAAGCTAATTTTGTACTATGCGTTATTTCTTCTCGTAAAGAGTTTCCAATGCGTACGTATATGTCTTTACTCTGCAAAACTGTATTTCCTTATGAAGTGGTATTCTTACATATCCTTTCGAGAGAAAACTGTCCTGTGCCTTCTCTTTTGAGGCTACACACTTAGACATACACGCAACATGAAAGCTTTTCGACTTACAACGTGTTGTTTAGGAAAAACAAGATAATTTCGCACGATGCGGGATTTCCTTAAAACGTGATTTTCTGAAAAATTTTGACGAAAGGCAATTCTCCTTTTGGTTCTCTTTAGATGCTACATGTTAAGACGTACACGCCACAACAATTCTTTTCGAGATACAACGTGTAGTTTTGGAGATACAAGCTAATTTTGTACTATGCGTTATTTCTTCTCGTAAAGAGTTTCCAATGCGTACGTATATGTCTTTACTCTGCAAAACTGTATTTCCTTATGAAGTGGTATTCTTACATATCCTTTCGAGAGAAAACTGTCCTGTGCCTTCTCTTTTGAGGCTACACACTTAGACATACACGCAACATGAAAGCTTTTCGACTTACAACGTGTTGTTTAGGAAAAACAAGATAATTTCGCACGATGCGGGATTTCCTTAAAACGTGATTTTCTGAAAAATTTTGACGAAAGAAAATTCTCCTTTTGGTTCTCTTTAGATGCTACATGTTAAGACGTACACGCCACAACAATTCTTTTCGAGATACAACGTGTAGTTTTGGAGATACAAGCTAATTTTGTACTATGCGTTATTTCTTCTCGTAAAGAGTTTCCAATGCGTACGTATATGTCTTTACTCTGCAAAACTGTATTTCCTTATGAAGTGGTATTCTTACATATCCTTTCGAGAGAAAACTGTCCTGTGCCTTCTCTTTTGAGGCTACACACTTAGACATACACGCAACATGAAAGCTTTTCGACTTACAACGTGTTGTTTAGGAAAAACAAGATAATTTCGCACGATGCGGGATTTCCTTAAAACGTGATTTTCTGAAAAATTTTGACGAAAGGCAATTCTCCTTTTGGTTCTCTTTAGATGCTACATGTTAAGACGTACACGCCACAACAATTCTTTTCGAGATACAACGTGTAGTTTTGGAGATACAAGCTAATTTTGTACTATGCGTTATTTCTTCTCGTAAAGAGTTTCCAATGCGTACGTATATGTCTTTACTCTGCAAAACTGTATTTCCTTATGAAGTGGTATTCTTACATATCCTTTCGAGAGAAAACTGTCCTGTGCCTTCTCTTTTGAGGCTACACACTTAGACATACACGCAACATGAAAGCTTTTCGACTTACAACGTGTTGTTTAGGAAAAACAAGATAATTTCGCACGATGCGGGATTTCCTTAAAACGTGATTTTCTGAAAAATTTTGACGAAAGAAAATTCTCCTTTTGGTTCTCTTTAGATGCTATATGTTAAGACGTACACGCCACAACAATTCTTTTCGAGATACAACGTGTAGTTTTGGAGATACAAGCTAATTTTGTACTATGCGTTATTTCTTCTCGTAAAGAGTTTCCAATGCGTACGTATATGTCTTTACTCTGCAAAACTGTATTTCCTTATGAAGTGGTATTCTTACATATCCTTTCGAGAGAAAACTGTCCTGTGCCTTCTCTTTTGAGGCTACACACTTAGACATACACGCAACATGAAAGCTTTTCGACTTACAACGTGTTGTTTAGGAAAAACAAGATAATTTCGCACGATGCGGGATTTCCTTAAAACGTGATTTTCTGAAAAATTATGACGAAAGAAAATTCTCCTTTTGGTTCTCTTTAGATGCTACATGTTAAGACGTACACGCCACAACAATTCTTTTCGAGATACAACGTGTAGTTTTGGAGATACAAGCTAATTTTGTACTATGCGTTATTTCTTCTCGTAAAGAGTTTCCAATGCGTACGTATATGTCTTTACTCTGCAAAACTGTATTTCCTTATGGAGTGGTATTCTTACATATCCTTTCGAGAGAAAACTGTCCTGTGCCTTCTCTTTTGAGGCTACACACTTAGACATACACGCAACATGAAAGCTTTTCGACTTACAACGTGTTGTTTAGGAAAAACAAGATAATTTCGCACGATGCGGGATTTCCTTAAAACGTGATTTTCTGAAAAATTTTGACGAAAGAAAATTCTCCTTTTGGTTCTCTTTAGATGCTACATGTTAAGACGTACACGCCACAACAATTCTTTTCGAGATACAACGTGTAGTTTTGGAGATACAAGCTAATTTTGTACTATGCGTTATTTCTTCTCGTAAAGAGTTTCCAATGCGTACGTATATGTCTTTACTCTGCAAAACTGTATTTCCTTATGAAGTGGTATTCTTACATATCCTTTCGTGAGAAAACTGTCCTGTGCCTTCTCTTTTGAGGCTACACACTTAGACATACACGCAACATGAAAGCTTTTCGACTTACAACGTGTTGTTTAGGAAAAACAAGATAATTTCGCACGATGCGGGATTTCCTTAAAACGTGATTTTCTGAAAAATTTTGACGAAAGAAAATTCTCCTTTTGGTTCTCTTTAGATGCTACATGTTAAGACGTACACGCCACAACAATTCTTTTCGAGATACAACGTGTAGTTTTGGAGATACAAGCTAATTTTGTACTATGCGTTATTTCTTCTCGTAAAGAGTTTCCAATGCGTACGTATATGTCTTTACTCTGCAAAACTGTATTTCCTTATGAAGTGGTATTCTTACATATCCTTTCGAGAGAAAACTGTCCTGTGCCTTCTCTTTTGAGGCTACACACTTAGACATACACGCAACATGAAAGCTTTTCGACTTACAACGTGTTGTTTAGGAAAAACAAGATAATTTCGCACGATGCGGGATTTCCTTAAAACGTGATTTTCTGAAAAATTTTGACGAAAGGCAATTCTCCTTTTGGTTCTCTTTAGATGCTACATGTTAAGACGTACACGCCACAACAATTCTTTTCGAGATACAACGTGTAGTTTTGGAGATACAAGCTAATTTTGTACTATGCGTTATTTCTTCTCGTAAAGAGTTTCCAATGCGTACGTATATGTCTTTACTCTGCAAAACTGTATTTCCTTATGAAGTGGTATTCTTACATATCCTTTCGAGAGAAAACTGTCCTGTGCCTTCTCTTTTGAGGCTACACACTTAGACATACACGCAACATGAAAGCTTTTCGACTTACAACGTGTTGTTTAGGAAAAACAAGATAATTTTGCACGATGCGGGATTTCCTTAAAACGTGATTTTCTGAAAAATTTTGACGAAAGGAAATTCTCCTTTTGGTTCTCTTTAGATGCTACATGTTAAGACGTACACGCCACAACAATTCTTTTCGAGATACAACGTGTAGTTTTGGAGATACAAGCTAATTTTGTACTATGCGTTATTTCTTCTCGTAAAGAGTTTCCAATGCGTACGTATATGTCTTTACTCTGCAAAACTGTATTTCCTTATGAAGTGGTATTCTTACATATCCTTTCGAGAGAAAACTGTCCTGTGCCTTCTCTTTTGAGGCTACACACTTAGACATACACGCAACATGAAAGCTTTTCGACTTACAACGTGTTGTTTAGGAAAAACAAGATAATTTCGCACGATGCGGGATTTCCTTAAAACGTGATTTTCTGAAAAATTTGACGAAAGAAAATTCTCCTTTTGGTTCTCTTTAGATGCTACATCTTAAGAAGTACACGCCACAACAATTCTTTTCGAGATACAACGTGTAGTTTTGGAGATACAAGCTAATTTTGTACTATGCGTTATTTCTTCTCGTAAAGAGTTTCCAATGCGTACGTATATGTCTTTACTCTGCAAAACTGTATTTCCTTATGAAGTGGTATTCTTACATATCCTTTCGAGAGAAAACTGTCCTGTGCCTTCTCTTTTGAGGCTA
>NW_026263055.1:0-99118 GCF_947179515.1 Apodemus sylvaticus | reverse complement strand
AAAAGAATTGTTGTGGCGTGTACGTCTTAACATGTAGCATCTAAAGAGAACCAAAAGGAGAATTTTCTTTCGTCAAAATTTTTCAGAAAATCACGTTTTAAGGAAATCCCGCATCGTGCGAAATTATCTTGTTTTTCCTAAACAACACGTTGTAAGTCGAAAAGCTTTCATGTTGCGTGTATGTCTAAGTGTGTAGCCTCAAAAGAGAAGGCACAGGACAGTTTTCTCTCGAAAGGATATGTAAGAATACCACTTCATAAGGAAATACAGTTTTGCAGAGTAAAGACATATACGTACGCATTGGAAACTCTTTACGAGAAGAAATAACGCATCGTACAAAATTAGCTTGTATCTCCAAAACTACACATTGTATCTCGAAAAGAATTGTTGTGGCGTGTACGTCTTAACATGTAGCATCTAAAGAGAACCAAAAGGAGAATTTTCTTTCGTCAAAATTTTTCAGAAAATCACGTTTTAAGGAAATCCCGCATCGTGCGAAATTATCTTGTTTTTCCTAAACAACACGTTGTAAGTCGAAAAGCTTTCATGTTGCGTGTATGTCTAAGTGTGTAGCCTCAAAAGAGAAGGCACAGGACAGTTTTCTCTCGAAAGGATATGTAAGAATACCACTTCATAAGGAAATACAGTTTTGCAGAGTAAAGACATATACGTACGCATTGGAAACTCTTTACGAGAAGAAATAACGCATCGTACAAAATTAGCTTGTATCTCCAAAACTACACGTTGTATCTCGAAAAGAATTGTTGTGGCGTGTACGTCTTAACATGTAGCATCTAAAGAGAACCAAAAGGAGAATTTTCTTTCGTCAAAATTTTTCAGAAAATCACGTTTTAAGGAAATCCCGCATCGTGCGAAATTATCTTGTTTTTCCTAAACAACACGTTGTAAGTCGAAAAGCTTTCATGTTGCGTGTATGTCTAAGTGTGTAGCCTCAAAAGAGAAGGCACAGGACAGTTTTCTCTCGAAAGGATATGTAAGAATACCACTTCATAAGGAAATACAGTTTTGCAGAGTAAAGACATATACGTACGCATTGGAAACTCTTTACGAGAAGAAATAACGCATCGTACAAAATTAGCTTGTATCTCCAAAACTACACGTTGTATCTCGAAAAGAATTGTTGTGGCGTGTACGTCTTAACATGTAGCATCTAAAGAGAACCAAAAGGAGAATTTTCTTTCGTCAAAATTTTTCAGAAAATCACGTTTTAAGGAAATCCCGCATCGTGCGAAATTATCTTGTTTTTCCTAAACAACACGTTGTAAGTCGAAAAGCTTTCATGTTGCGTGTATGTCTAAGTGTGTAGCCTCAAAAGAGAAGGCACAGGACAGTTTTCTCTCGAAAGGATATGTAAGAATACCACTTCATAAGGAAATACAGTTTTGCAGAGTAAAGACATATACGTACGCATTGGAAACTCTTTACGAGAAGAAATAACGCATCGTACAAAATTAGCTTGTATCTCCAAAACTACACGTTGTATCTCGAAAAGAATTGTTGTGGCGTGTACGTCTTAACATGTAGCATCTAAAGAGAACCAAAAGGAGAATTTTCTTTCGTCAAAATTTTTCAGAAAATCACGTTTTAAGGAAATCCCGCATCGTGCGAAATTATCTTGTTTTTCCTAAACAACACGTTGTAAGTCGAAAAGCTTTCATGTTGCGTGTATGTCTAAGTGTGTAGCCTCAAAAGAGAAGGCACAGGACAGTTTTCTCTCGAAAGGATATGTAAGAATACCACTTCATAAGGAAATACAGTTTTGCAGAGTAAAGACATATACGTACGCATTGGAAACTCTTTACGAGAAGAAATAACGCATCGTACAAAATTAGCTTGTATCTCCAAAACTACACGTTGTATCTCGAAAAGAATTGTTGTGGCGTGTACGTCTTAACATGTAGCATCTAAAGAGAACCAAAAGGAGAATTTTCTTTCGTCAAAATTTTTCAGAAAATCACGTTTTAAGGAAATCCCGCATCGTGCGAAATTATCTTGTTTTTCCTAAACAACACGTTGTAAGTCGAAAAGCTTTCATGTTGCGTGTATGTCTAAGTGTGTAGCCTCAAAAGAGAAGGCACAGGACAGTTTTCTCTCGAAAGGATATGTAAGAATACCACTTCATAAGGAAATACAGTTTTGCAGAGTAAAGACATATACGTACGCATTGGAAACTCTTTACGAGAAGAAATAACGCATCGTACAAAATTAGCTTGTATCTCCAAAACTACACGTTGTATCTCGAAAAGAATTGTTGTGGCGTGTACGTCTTAACATGTAGCATCTAAAGAGAACCAAAAGGAGAATTTTCTTTCGTCAAAATTTTTCAGAAAATCACGTTTTAAGGAAATCCCGCATCGTGCGAAATTATCTTGTTTTTCCTAAACAACACGTTGTAAGTCGAAAAGCTTTCATGTTGCGTGTATGTCTAAGTGTGTAGCCTCAAAAGAGAAGGCACAGGACAGTTTTCTCTCGAAAGGATATGTAAGAATACCACTTCATAAGGAAATACAGTTTTGCAGAGTAAAGACATATACGTACGCATTGGAAACTCTTTACGAGAAGAAATAACGCATCGTACAAAATTAGCTTGTATCTCCAAAACTACACGTTGTATCTCGAAAAGAATTGTTGTGGCGTGTACGTCTTAACATGTAGCATCTAAAGAGAACCAAAAGGAGAATTTTCTTTCGTCAAAATTTTTCAGAAAATCACGTTTTAAGGAAATCCCGCATCGTGCGAAATTATCTTGTTTTTCCTAAACAACACGTTGTAAGTCGAAAAGCTTTCATGTTGCGTGTATGTCTAAGTGTGTAGCCTCAAAAGAGAAGGCACAGGACAGTTTTCTCTCGAAAGGATATGTAAGAATACCACTTCATAAGGAAATACAGTTTTGCAGAGTAAAGACATATACGTACGCATTGGAAACTCTTTACGAGAAGAAATAACGCATCGTACAAAATTAGCTTGTATCTCCAAAACTACACGTTGTATCTCGAAAAGAATTGTTGTGGCGTGTACGTCTTAACATGTAGCATCTAAAGAGAACCAAAAGGAGAATTTTCTTTCGTCAAAATTTTTCAGAAAATCACGTTTTAAGGAAATCCCGCATCGTGCGAAATTATCTTGTTTTTCCTAAACAACACGTTGTAAGTCGAAAAGCTTTCATGTTGCGTGTATGTCTAAGTGTGTAGCCTCAAAAGAGAAGGCACAGGACAGTTTTCTCTCGAAAGGATATGTAAGAATACCACTTCATAAGGAAATACAGTTTTGCAGAGTAAAGACATATACGTACGCATTGGAAACTCTTTACGAGAAGAAATAACGCATCGTACAAAATTAGCTTGTATCTCCAAAACTACACGTTGTATCTCGAAAAGAATTGTTGTGGCGTGTACGTCTTAACATGTAGCATCTAAAGAGAACCAAAAGGAGAATTTTCTTTCGTCAAAATTTTTCAGAAAATCACGTTTTAAGGAAATCCCGCATCGTGCGAAATTATCTTGTTTTTCCTAAACAACACGTTGTAAGTCGAAAAGCTTTCATGTTGCGTGTATGTCTAAGTGTGTAGCCTCAAAAGAGAAGGCACAGGACAGTTTTCTCTCGAAAGGATATGTAAGAATACCACTTCATAAGGAAATACAGTTTTGCAGAGTAAAGACATATACGTACGCATTGGAAACTCTTTACGAGAAGAAATAACGCATCGTACAAAATTAGCTTGTATCTCCAAAACTACACGTTGTATCTCGAAAAGAATTGTTGTGGCGTGTACGTCTTAACATGTAGCATCTAAAGAGAACCAAAAGGAGAATTTTCTTTCGTCAAAATTTTTCAGAAAATCACGTTTTAAGGAAATCCCGCATCGTGCGAAATTATCTTGTTTTTCCTAAACAACACGTTGTAAGTCGAAAAGCTTTCATGTTGCGTGTATGTCTAAGTGTGTAGCCTCAAAAGAGAAGGCACAGGACAGTTTTCTCTCGAAAGGATATGTAAGAATACCACTTCATAAGGAAATACAGTTTTGCAGAGTAAAGACATATACGTACGCATTGGAAACTCTTTACGAGAAGAAATAACGCATCGTACAAAATTAGCTTGTATCTCCAAAACTACACGTTGTATCTCGAAAAGAATTGTTTGTGGCGTGTACGTCTTAACATGTAGCATCTAAAGAGAACCAAAAGGAGAATTTTCTTTCGTCAAAATTTTTCAGAAAATCACGTTTTAAGGAAATCCCGCATCGTGCGAAATTATCTTGTTTTTCCTAAACAACACGTTGGTAAGTCGAAAAGCTTTCATGTTGCGTGTATGTCTAAGTGTGTAGCCTCAAAAGAGAAGGCACAGGACAGTTTTCTCTCGAAAGGATATGTAAGAATACCACTTCATAAGGAAATACAGTTTTGCAGAGTAAAGACATATACGTACGCATTGGAAACTCTTTACGAGAAGAAATAACGCATCGTACAAAAATTAGCTTGTATCTCCAAAACTACACGTTGTATCTCGAAAAGAATTGTTGTGGCGTGTACGTCTTAACATGTAGCATCTAAAGAGAACCAAAAGGAGAATTTTCTTTCGTCAAAATTTTTCAGAAAATCACGTTTTAAGGAAATCCCGCATCGTGCGAAATTATCTTGTTTTTCCTAAACAACACGTTGTAAGTCGAAAAGCTTTCATGTTGCGTGTATGTCTAAGTGTGTAGCCTCAAAAGAGAAGGCACAGGACAGTTTTCTCTCGAAAGGATATGTAAGAATACCACTTCATAAGGGAAATACAGTTTTGCAGAGTAAAGACATATACGTACGCATTGGAAACTCTTTACGAGAAGAAATAACGCATCGTACAAAATTAGCTTGTATCTCCAAAACTACACGTTGTATCTCGAAAAGAATTGTTGTGGCGTGTACGTCTTAACATGTAGCATCTAAAGAGAACCAAAAGGAGAATTTTCTTTCGTCAAAATTTTTCAGAAAATCACGTTTTAAGGAAATCCCGCATCGTGCGAAATTATCTTTTTTTTCCTAAACAACACGTTGTAAGTCGAAAAGCTTTCATGTTGCGTGTATGTCTAAGTGTGTAGCCTCAAAAGAGAAGGCACAGGACAGTTTTCTCTCGAAAGGATATGTAAGAATACCACTTCATAAGGAAATACAGTTTTGCAGAGTAAAGACATATACGTACGCATTGGAAACTCTTTACGAGAAGAAATAACGCATCGTACAAAATTAGCTTGTATCTCCAAAAACTACACGTTGTATCTCGAAAAGAATTGTTGTGGCGTGTACGTCTTAACATGTAGCATCTAAAGAGAACCAAAAGGAGAATTTTCTTTCGTCCAAAATTTTTCAGAAAATCACGTTTTAAGGAAATCCCGCATCGTGCGAAATTATCTTGTTTTTCCTAAACAACACGTTGTAAGTCGAAAAGCTTTCATGTTGCGTGTATGTCTAAGTGTGTAGCCTCAAAAGAGAAGGCACAGGACAGTTTTCTCTCGAAAGGATATGTAAGAATACCACTTCATAAGGAAATACAGTTTTGCAGAGTAAAGACATATACGTACGCATTGGAAACTCTTTACGAGAAGAAAATAACGCATAGTACAAAATTAGCTTGTATCTCCAAAACTACACGTTGTATCTCGAAAAGAATTGTTGTGGCGTGTACGTCTTAACATGTAGCATCTAAAGAGAACCAAAAGGAGAATTTTCTTTCGTCAAAATTTTTCAGAAAATCACGTTTTAAGGAAATCCCGCATCGTGCGAAATTATCTTGTTTTTCCTAAACAACACGTTGTAAGTCGAAAAGCTTTCATGTTGCGTGTATGTCTAAGTGTGTAGCCTCAAAAGAGAAGGCACAGGACAGTTTTCTCTCGAAAGGATATGTAAGAATACCACTTCATAAGGAAATACAGTTTTGCAGAGTAAAGACATATACGTACGCATTGGAAACTCTTTACGAGAAGAAATAACGCATCGTACAAAATTAGCTTGTATCTCCAAAACTACACGTTGTATCTCGAAAAGAATTGTTGTGGCGTGTACGTCTTAACATGTAGCATCTAAAGAGAACCAAAAGGAGAATTTTCTTTCGTCAAAATTTTTCAGAAAATCACGTTTTAAGGAAATCCCGCATCGTGCGAAATTATCTTGTTTTTCCTAAACAACACGTTGTAAGTCGAAAAGCTTTCATGTTGCGTGTATGTCTAAGTGTGTAGCCTCAAAAGAGAAGGCACAGGACAGTTTTTCTCTCGAAAGGATATGTAAGAATACCACTTCATAAGGAAATACAGTTTTGCAGAGTAAAGACATATACGTACGCATTGGAAACTCTTTACGAGAAGAAATAACGCATCGTACAAAATTAGCTTGTATCTCCAAAACTACACGTTGTATCTCGAAAAGAATTGTTGTGGCGTGTACGTCTTAACATGTAGCATCTAAAGAGAACCAAAAGGAGAATTTTCTTTCGTCAAAATTTTTCAGAAAATCACGTTTTAAGGAAATCCCGCATCGTGCGAAATTATCTTGTTTTTCCTAAACAACACGTTGTAAGTCGAAAAAGCTTTCATGTTGCGTGTATGTCTAAGTGTGTAGCCTCAAAAGAGAAGGCACAGGACAGTTTTCTCTCGAAAGGATATGTAAGAATACCACTTCATAAGGAAATACAGTTTTGCAGAGTAAAGACATATACGTTACGCATTGGAAACTCTTTACGAGAAGAAATAACGCATCGTACAAAATTAGCTTGTATCTCCAAAACTACACGTTGTATCTCGAAAAGAATTGTTGTGGCGTGTACGTCTTAACATGTAGCATCTAAAGAGAACCAAAAGGAGAATTTTCTTTCGTCAAAATTTTTCAGAAAATCACGTTTTAAGGAAATCCCGCATCGTGCGAAATTATCTTGTTTTTCCTAAACAACACGTTGTAAGTCGAAAAGCTTTCATGTTGCGTGTATGTCTAAGTGTGTAGCCTCAAAAGAGAAGGCACAGGACAGTTTTCTCTCGAAAGGATATGTAAGAATACCACTTCATAAGGAAATACAGTTTTGCAGAGTAAAGACATATACGTACGCATTGGAAACTCTTTACGAGAAGAAATAACGCATCGTACAAAATTAGCTTGTATCTCCAAAACTACACGTTGTATCTCGAAAAGAATTGTTGTGGCGTGTACGTCTTAACATGTAGCATCTAAAGAGAACCAAAAGGAGAATTTTCTTTCGTCAAAATTTTCAGAAAATCACGTTTTAAGGAAATCCCGCATCGTGCGAAATTATCTTTTTTTTCCTAAACAACACGTTGTAAGTCGAAAAGCTTTCATGTTGCGTGTATGTCTAAGTGTGTAGCCTCAAAAGAGAAGGCACAGGACAGTTTTTCTCTCGAAAGGATATGTAAGAATACCACTTCATAAGGAAATACAGTTTTGGCAGAGTAAAGACATATACGTACGCATTGGAAACTCTTTACGAGAAGAAATAACGCATCGTACAAAATTAGCTTGTATCTCCAAAACTACACGTTGTATCTCGAAAAGAATTGTTTGTGGCGTGTACGTCTTAACATGTAGCATCTAAAGAGAACCAAAAGGAGAATTTTCTTTCGTCAAAATTTTTCAGAAAATCACGTTTTAAGGAAATCCCGCATCGTGCGAAATTATCTTGTTTTTCCTAAACAACACGTTGTAAGTCGAAAAGCTATCATGTTGCGTGTATGTCTAAGTGTGTAGCCTCAAAAGGGAAGGCACAGGACAGTTTTCTCTCGAAAGGATATGTAAGAATACCACTTTCATAAGGAAATACAGTTTTGCAGAGTAAAGACATATACGTATGCATTGGAAACTCTTTACGAGAAGAAATAACGCATAGTACAAAAATTAGCTTGTATCTCCAAAACTACACGTTGTATCTCGAAAAGAATTGTTGTGGCGTGTACGTCTTAACAGGTAGCATCTAAAGAGAACCAAAAGGAGAATTTTCTTTCGTCAAAATTTTTCAGAAAACCACGTTTTAAGGAAATCCCGCATCGTGCGAAATTATCTTGTTTTTCCTAAACAACACGTTGTAAGTCGAAAAGCTTTCATGTTGCGTGTATGTCTAAGTGTGTAGCCTCAAAAGAGAAGGCACAGGGACAGTTTTCTCTCGAAAGGATATGTAAGAATACCACTTCATAAGGAAATACAGTTTTGCAGAGTAAAGACATATACGTACGCATTGGAAACTCTTTACGAGAAGAAATAACGCATCGTACAAAATTAGCTTGTATCTCCAAAACTACACGTTGTATCTCGAAAAGAATTGTTGTGGCGTGTACGTCTTAACATGTAGCATCTAAAGAGAACCAAAAGGAGAATTTTCTTTCGTCAAAATTTTTCAGAAAATCACGTTTTAAGGAAATCCCGCATCGTGCGAAATTATCTTGTTTTTCCTAAACAACACGTTTTAAGTCGAAAAGCTTTCATGTTGCGTGTATGTCCTAAGTGTGTAGCCTCAAAAGAGAAGGCACAGGACAGTTTTCTCTCGAAAGGATATGTAAGAATACCACTTCATAAGGAAATACAGTTTTGCAGAGTAAAGACATATACGTACGCATTGGAAACTCTTTACGAGAAGAAATAACGCATCGTACAAAATTAGCTTGTATCTCCAAAACTACACGTTGTATCTCGAAAAGAATTGTTGTGGCGTGTACGTCTTAACATGTAGCATCTAAAGAGAACCAAAAGGAGAATTTTCTTTCGTCAAAATTTTTCAGAAAATCACGTTTTAAGGAAATCCCGCATCGTGCGAAATTATCTTGTTTTTCCTAAACAACACGTTGTAAGTCGAAAAGCTTTCATGTTGCGTGTATGTCTAAGTGTGTAGCCTCAAAAGAGAAGGCACAGGACAGTTTTCTCTCGAAAGGATATGTAAGAATACCACTTCATAAGGAAATACAGTTTTGCAGAGTAAAGACATATACGTACGCATTGGAAACTCTTTACGAGAAGAAATAACGCATCGTACAAAATTAGCTTGTATCTCCAAAACTACACGTTGTATCTCGAAAAGAATTGTTGTGGCGTGTACGTCTTACATGTAGCATCTAAAGAGAACCAAAAGGAGAATTTTCTTTCGTCAAAATTTTTCAGAAAATCACGTTTTAAGGAAATCCCGCATCGTGCGAAATTATCTTGTTTTTCCTAAACAACACGTTGTAAGTCGAAAAGCTTTCATGTTGCGTGTATGTCTAAGTGTGTAGCCTCAAAAGAGAAGGCACAGGACAGTTTTCTCTCGAAAGGATATGTAAGAATACCACTTCATAAGGAAATACAGTTTTGCAGAGTAAAGACATATACGTACGCATTGGAAACTCTTTACGAGAAGAAATAACGCATAGTACAAAATTAGCTTGTATCTCCAAAACTACACGTTGTATCTCGAAAAGAATTGTTGTGGCGTGTACGTCTTAACATGTAGCATCTAAAGAGAACCAAAAGGAGAATTTTCTTTCGTCAAAATTTTTCAGAAAATCACGTTTTAAGGAAATCCCGCATCGTGCGAAATTATCTTGTTTTTCCTAAACAACACGTTGTAAGTCGAAAAGCTTTCATGTTGCGTGTATGTCTAAGTGTGTAGCCTCAAAAGAGAAGGCACAGGACAGTTTTCTCTCGAAAGGATATGTAAGAATACCACTTCATAAGGAAATACAGTTTTGCCAGAGTAAAGACATATACGTACGCATTGGAAACTCTTTACGAGAAGAAATAACGCATCGTACAAAATTAGCTTGTATCTCCAAAACTACACGTTGTATCTCGAAAAGAATTGTTGTGGCGTGTACGTCTTAACATGTAGCATCTAAAGAGAACCAAAAGGAGAATTTTCTTTCGTCAAAATTTTTCAGAAAATCACGTTTTAAGGAAATCCCGCATCGTGCGAAATTATCTTGTTTTTCCTAAACAACACGTTGTAAGTCGAAAAGCTTTCATGTTGCGTGTATGTCTAAGTGTGTAGCCTCAAAAGAGAAGGCACAGGGACAGTTTTCTCTCGAAAGGATATGTAAGAATACCACTTCATAAGGAAATACAGTTTTGCAGAGTAAAGACATATACGTACGCATTGGAAACTCTTTACGAGAAGAAATAACGCATCGTACAAAAATTAGCTTGTATCTCCAAAACTACACGTTGTATCTCGAAAAGAATTGTTGTGGCGTGTACGTCTTAACATGTAGCATCTAAAGAGAACCAAAAGGAGAATTTTCTTTCGTCAAAATTTTTCAGAAAATCACGTTTTAAGGAAATCCCGCATCGTGCGAAATTATCTTGTTTTTCCTAAACAACACGTTGTAAGTCGAAAAGCTTTCATGTTGCGTGTATGTCTAAGTGTGTAGCCTCAAAAGGGAAGGCACAGGACAGTTTTCTCTCGAAAGGATATGTAAGAATACCACTTCATAAGGAAATACAGTTTTGCAGAGTAAAGACATATACGTATGCATTGGAAATTCTTTACGAGAAGAAATAACGCATAGTACAAAATTAGCTTGTATCTCCAAAACTACACGTTGTATCTCGAAAAGAATTGTTGTGGCGTGTACGTCTTAACATGTAGCATCTAAAGAGAACCAAAAGGAGAATTTTCTTTCGTCAAAATTTTTCAGAAAACCACGTTTTAAGGAAATCCCGCATCGTGCGAAATTATCTTGTTTTTCCTAAACAACACGTTGTAAGTCGAAAAGCTTTCATGTTGCGTGTATGTCTAAGTGTGTAGCCTCAAAAGAGAAGGCACAGGACAGTTTTCTCTCGAAAGGATATGTAAGAATACCACTTCATAAGGAAATACAGTTTTGCAGAGTAAAGACATATACGTACGCATTGGAAACTCTTTACGAGAAGAAATAACGCATCTTACAAAATTAGCTTGTATCTCCAAAACTACACGTTGTATCTCGAAAAGAATTGTTGTGGCGTGTACGTCTTAACATGTAGCATCTAAAGAGAACCAAAAGGAGAATTTTCTTTCGTCAAAATTTTTCAGAAAATCACGTTTTAAGGAAATCCCGCATCGTGCGAAATTATCTTGTTTTTCCTAAACAACACGTTGTAAGTCGAAAAGCTTTCATGTTGCGTGTATGTCTAAGTGTGTAGCCTCAAAAGAGAAGGCACAGGACAGTTTTCTCTCGAAAGGATATGTAAGAATACCACTTCATAAGGAAATACAGTTTTGCAGAGTAAAGACATATACGTACGCATTGGAAACTCTTTACGAGAAGAAATAACGCATCGTACAAAATTAGCTTGTATCTCCAAAACTACACGTTGTATCTCGAAAAGAATTGTTGTGGCGTGTACGTCTTAACATGTAGCATCTAAAGAGAACCAAAAGGAGAATTTTCTTTCGTCAAAATTTTTCAGAAAATCACGTTTTAAGGAAATCCCGCATCGTGCGAAATTATCTTGTTTTTCCTAAACAACACGTTGTAAGTCGAAAAGCTTTCATGTTGCGTGTATGTCTAAGTGTGTAGCCTCAAAAGAGAAGGCACAGGACAGTTTTCTCTCGAAAGGATATGTAAGAATACCACTTCATAAGGAAATACAGTTTTGCAGAGTAAAGACATATACGTAGGCATTGGAAACTCTTTACGAGAAGAAATAACGCATAGTACAAAATTAGCTTGTATCTCCAAAACTACACGTTGTATCTCGAAAAGAATTGTTGTGGCGTGTACGTCTTAACATGTAGCATCTAAAGAGAACCAAAAGGAGAATTTTCTTTCGTCAAAATTTTTCAGAAAATCACGTTTTAAGGAAATCCCGCATCGTGCGAAATTATCTTGTTTTTCCTAAACAACACGTTGTAAGTCGAAAAGCTTTCATGTTGCGTGTATGTCTAAGTGTGTAGCCTCAAAAGAGAAGGCACAGGACAGTTTTCTCTCGAAAGGATATGTAAGAATACCACTTCATAAGGAAATACAGTTTTGCAGAGTAAAGACATATACGTACGCATTGGAAACTCTTTACGAGAAGAAATAACGCATCGTACAAAATTAGCTTGTATCTCCAAAACTACACGTTGTATCTCGAAAAGAATTGTTGTGGCGTGTACGTCTTAACATGTAGCATCTAAAGAGAACCAAAAGGAGAATTTTCTTTCGTCAAAATTTTTCAGAAAATCACGTTTTAAGGAAATCCCGCATCGTGCGAAATTATCTTGTTTTTCCTAAACAACACGTTGTAAGTCGAAAAGCTTTCATGTTGCGTGTATGTCTAAGTGTGTAGCCTCAAAAGAGAAGGCACAGGACAGTTTTCTCTCGAAAGGATATGTAAGAATACCACTTCATAAGGAAATACAGTTTTGCAGAGTAAAGACATATACGTACGCATTGGAAACTCTTTACGAGAAGAAATAACGCATAGTACAAAATTAGCTTGTATCTCCAAAACTACACGTTGTATCTCGAAAAGAATTGTTGTGGCGTGTACGTCTTAACATGTAGCATCTAAAGAGAACCAAAAGGAGAATTTTCTTTCGTCAAAATTTTTCAGAAAATCACGTTTTAAGGAAATCCCGCATCGTGCGAAATTATCTTGTTTTTCCTAAACAACACGTTGTAAGTCGAAAAGCTTTCATGTTGCGTGTATGTCTAAGTGTGTAGCCTCAAAAGAGAAGGCACAGGACAGTTTTCTCTCGAAAGGATATGTAAGAATACCACTTCATAAGGAAATACAGTTTTGCAGAGTAAAGACATATACGTACGCATTGGAAACTCTTTACGAGAAGAAATAACGCATCGTACAAAATTAGCTTGTATCTCCAAAACTACACGTTGTATCTCGAAAAGAATTGTTGTGGCGTGTACGTCTTAACATGTAGCATCTAAAGAGAACCAAAAGGAGAATTTTCTTTCGTCAAAATTTTTCAGAAAATCACGTTTTAAGGAAATCCCGCATCGTGCGAAATTATCTTGTTTTTCCTAAACAACACGTTGTAAGTCGAAAAGCTTTCATGTTGCGTGTATGTCTAAGTGTGTAGCCTCAAAAGAGAAGGCACAGGACAGTTTTCTCTCGAAAGGATATGTAAGAATACCACTTCATAAGGAAATACAGTTTTGCAGAGTAAAGACATATACGTACGCATTGGAAACTCTTTACGAGAAGAAATAACGCATCGTACAAAATTAGCTTGTATCTCCAAAACTACACGTTGTATCTCGAAAAGAATTGTTGTGGCGTGTACGTCTTAACATGTAGCATCTAAAGAGAACCAAAAGGAGAATTTTCTTTCGTCAAAATTTTTCAGAAAATCACGTTTTAAGGAAATCCCGCATCGTGCGAAATTATCTTGTTTTTCCTAAACAACACGTTGTAAGTCGAAAAGCTTTCATGTTGCGTGTATGTCTAAGTGTGTAGCCTCAAAAGGGAAGGCACAGGACAGTTTTCTCTCGAAAGGATATGTAAGAATACCACTTCATAAGGAAATACAGTTTTGCAGAGTAAAGACATATACGTATGCATTGGAAACTCTTTACGAGAAGAAATAACGCATAGTACAAAATTAGCTTGTATCTCCAAAACTACACGTTGTATCTCGAAAAGAATTGTTGTGGCGTGTACGTCTTAACATGTAGCATCTAAAGAGAACCAAAAGGAGAATTTTCTTTCGTCAAAATTTTTCAGAAAACCACGTTTTAAGGAAATCCCGCATCGTGCGAAATTATCTTGTTTTTCCTAAACAACACGTTGTAAGTCGAAAAGCTTTCATGTTGCGTGTATGTCTAAGTGTGTAGCCTCAAAAGAGAAGGCACAGGACAGTTTTCTCTCGAAAGGATATGTAAGAATACCACTTCATAAGGAAATACAGTTTTGCAGAGTAAAGACATATACGTACGCATTGGAAACTCTTTACGAGAAGAAATAACGCATCTTACAAAATTAGCTTGTATCTCCAAAACTACACGTTGTATCTCGAAAAGAATTGTTGTGGCGTGTACGTCTTAACATGTAGCATCTAAAGAGAACCAAAAGGAGAATTTTCTTTCGTCAAAATTTTTCAGAAAATCACGTTTTAAGGAAATCCCGCATCGTGCGAAATTATCTTGTTTTTCCTAAACAACACGTTGTAAGTCGAAAAGCTTTCATGTTGCGTGTATGTCTAAGTGTGTAGCCTCAAAAGAGAAGGCACAGGACAGTTTTCTCTCGAAAGGATATGTAAGAATACCACTTCATAAGGAAATACAGTTTTGCAGAGTAAAGACATATACGTACGCATTGGAAACTCTTTACGAGAAGAAATAACGCATCGTACAAAATTAGCTTGTATCTCCAAAACTACACGTTGTATCTCGAAAAGAATTGTTGTGGCGTGTACGTCTTAACATGTAGCATCTAAAGAGAACCAAAAGGAGAATTTTCTTTCGTCAAAATTTTTCAGAAAATCACGTTTTAAGGAAATCCCGCATCGTGCGAAATTATCTTGTTTTTCCTAAACAACACGTTGTAAGTCGAAAAGCTTTCATGTTGCGTGTATGTCTAAGTGTGTAGCCTCAAAAGAGAAGGCACAGGACAGTTTTCTCTCGAAAGGATATGTAAGAATACCACTTCATAAGGAAATACAGTTTTGCAGAGTAAAGACATATACGTACGCATTGGAAACTCTTTACGAGAAGAAATAACGCATAGTACAAAATTAGCTTGTATCTCCAAAACTACACGTTGTATCTCGAAAAGAATTGTTGTGGCGTGTACGTCTTAACATGTAGCATCTAAAGAGAACCAAAAGGAGAATTTTCTTTCGTCAAAATTTTTCAGAAAATCACGTTTTAAGGAAATCCCGCATCGTGCGAAATTATCTTGTTTTTCCTAAACAACACGTTGTAAGTCGAAAAGCTTTCATGTTGCGTGTATGTCTAAGTGTGTAGCCTCAAAAGAGAAGGCACAGGACAGTTTTCTCTCGAAAGGATATGTAAGAATACCACTTCATAAGGAAATACAGTTTTGCAGAGTAAAGACATATACGTACGCATTGGAAACTCTTTACGAGAAGAAATAACGCATCGTACAAAATTAGCTTGTATCTCCAAAACTACACGTTGTATCTCGAAAAGAATTGTTGTGGCGTGTACGTCTTAACATGTAGCATCTAAAGAGAACCAAAAGGAGAATTTTCTTTCGTCAAAATTTTTCAGAAAATCACGTTTTAAGGAAATCCCGCATCGTGCGAAATTATCTTGTTTTTCCTAAACAACACGTTGTAAGTCGAAAAGCTTTCATGTTGCGTGTATGTCTAAGTGTGTAGCCTCAAAAGAGAAGGCACAGGACAGTTTTCTCTCGAAAGGATATGTAAGAATACCACTTCATAAGGAAATACAGTTTTGCAGAGTAAAGACATATACGTACGCATTGGAAACTCTTTACGAGAAGAAATAACGCATCGTACAAAATTAGCTTGTATCTCCAAAACTACACGTTGTATCTCGAAAAGAATTGTTGTGGCGTGTACGTCTTAACATGTAGCATCTAAAGAGAACCAAAAGGAGAATTTTCTTTCGTCAAAATTTTTCAGAAAATCACGTTTTAAGGAAATCCCGCATCGTGCGAAATTATCTTGTTTTTCCTAAACAACACGTTGTAAGTCGAAAAGCTTTCATGTTGCGTGTATGTCTAAGTGTGTAGCCTCAAAAGGGAAGGCACAGGACAGTTTTCTCTCGAAAGGATATGTAAGAATACCACTTCATAAGGAAATACAGTTTTGCAGAGTAAAGACATATACGTATGCATTGGAAACTCTTTACGAGAAGAAATAACGCATAGTACAAAATTAGCTTGTATCTCCAAAACTACACGTTGTATCTCGAAAAGAATTGTTGTGGCGTGTACGTCTTAACATGTAGCATCTAAAGAGAACCAAAAGGAGAATTTTCTTTCGTCAAAATTTTTCAGAAAACCACGTTTTAAGGAAATCCCGCATCGTGCGAAATTATCTTGTTTTTCCTAAACAACACGTTGTAAGTCGAAAAGCTTTCATGTTGCGTGTATGTCTAAGTGTGTAGCCTCAAAAGAGAAGGCACAGGACAGTTTTCTCTCGAAAGGATATGTAAGAATACCACTTCATAAGGAAATACAGTTTTGCAGAGTAAAGACATATACGTACGCATTGGAAACTCTTTACGAGAAGAAATAACGCATCTTACAAAATTAGCTTGTATCTCCAAAACTACACGTTGTATCTCGAAAAGAATTGTTGTGGCGTGTACGTCTTAACATGTAGCATCTAAAGAGAACCAAAAGGAGAATTTTCTTTCGTCAAAATTTTTCAGAAAATCACGTTTTAAGGAAATCCCGCATCGTGCGAAATTATCTTGTTTTTCCTAAACAACACGTTGTAAGTCGAAAAGCTTTCATGTTGCGTGTATGTCTAAGTGTGTAGCCTCAAAAGAGAAGGCACAGGACAGTTTTCTCTCGAAAGGATATGTAAGAATACCACTTCATAAGGAAATACAGTTTTGCAGAGTAAAGACATATACGTACGCATTGGAAACTCTTTACGAGAAGAAATAACGCATCGTACAAAATTAGCTTGTATCTCCAAAACTACACGTTGTATCTCGAAAAGAATTGTTGTGGCGTGTACGTCTTAACATGTAGCATCTAAAGAGAACCAAAAGGAGAATTTTCTTTCGTCAAAATTTTTCAGAAAATCACGTTTTAAGGAAATCCCGCATCGTGCGAAATTATCTTGTTTTTCCTAAACAACACGTTGTAAGTCGAAAAGCTTTCATGTTGCGTGTATGTCTAAGTGTGTAGCCTCAAAAGAGAAGGCACAGGACAGTTTTCTCTCGAAAGGATATGTAAGAATACCACTTCATAAGGAAATACAGTTTTGCAGAGTAAAGACATATACGTACGCATTGGAAACTCTTTACGAGAAGAAATAACGCATCGTACAAAATTAGCTTGTATCTCCAAAACTACACGTTGTATCTCGAAAAGAATTGTTGTGGCGTGTACGTCTTAACATGTAGCATCTAAAGAGAACCAAAAGGAGAATTTTCTTTCGTCAAAATTTTTCAGAAAATCACGTTTTAAGGAAATCCCGCATCGTGCGAAATTATCTTGTTTTTCCTAAACAACACGTTGTAAGTCGAAAAGCTTTCATGTTGCGTGTATGTCTAAGTGTGTAGCCTCAAAAGAGAAGGCACAGGACAGTTTTCTCTCGAAAGGATATGTAAGAATACCACTTCATAAGGAAATACAGTTTTGCAGAGTAAAGACATATACGTACGCATTGGAAACTCTTTACGAGAAGAAATAACGCATAGTACAAAATTAGCTTGTATCTCCAAAACTACACGTTGTATCTCGAAAAGAATTGTTGTGGCGTGTACGTCTTAACATGTAGCATCTAAAGAGAACCAAAAGGAGAATTTTCTTTCGTCAAAATTTTTCAGAAAATCACGTTTTAAGGAAATCCCGCATCGTGCGAAATTATCTTGTTTTTCCTAAACAACACGTTGTAAGTCGAAAAGCTTTCATGTTGCGTGTATGTCTAAGTGTGTAGCCTCAAAAGAGAAGGCACAGGACAGTTTTCTCTCGAAAGGATATGTAAGAATACCACTTCATAAGGAAATACAGTTTTGCAGAGTAAAGACATATACGTACGCATTGGAAACTCTTTACGAGAAGAAATAACGCATCGTACAAAATTAGCTTGTATCTCCAAAACTACACGTTGTATCTCGAAAAGAATTGTTGTGGCGTGTACGTCTTAACATGTAGCATCTAAAGAGAACCAAAAGGAGAATTTTCTTTCGTCAAAATTTTTCAGAAAATCACGTTTTAAGGAAATCCCGCATCGTGCGAAATTATCTTGTTTTTCCTAAACAACACGTTGTAAGTCGAAAAGCTTTCATGTTGCGTGTATGTCTAAGTGTGTAGCCTCAAAAGAGAAGGCACAGGACAGTTTTCTCTCGAAAGGATATGTAAGAATACCACTTCATAAGGAAATACAGTTTTGCAGAGTAAAGACATATACGTACGCATTGGAAACTCTTTACGAGAAGAAATAACGCATCGTACAAAATTAGCTTGTATCTCCAAAACTACACGTTGTATCTCGAAAAGAATTGTTGTGGCGTGTACGTCTTAACATGTAGCATCTAAAGAGAACCAAAAGGAGAATTTTCTTTCGTCAAAATTTTTCAGAAAATCACGTTTTAAGGAAATCCCGCATCGTGCGAAATTATCTTGTTTTTCCTAAACAACACGTTGTAAGTCGAAAAGCTTTCATGTTGCGTGTATGTCTAAGTGTGTAGCCTCAAAAGAGAAGGCACAGGACAGTTTTCTCTCGAAAGGATATGTAAGAATACCACTTCATAAGGAAATACAGTTTTGCAGAGTAAAGACATATACGTATGCATTGGAAACTCTTTACGAGAAGAAATAACGCATAGTACAAAATTAGCTTGTATCTCCAAAACTACACGTTGTATCTCGAAAAGAATTGTTGTGGCGTGTACGTCTTAACATGTAGCATCTAAAGAGAACCAAAAGGAGAATTTTCTTTCGTCAAAATTTTTCAGAAAATCACGTTTTAAGGAAATCCCGCATCGTGCGAAATTATCTTGTTTTTCCTAAACAACACGTTGTAAGTCGAAAAGCTTTCATGTTGCGTGTATGTCTAAGTGTGTAGCCTCAAAAGAGAAGGCACAGGACAGTTTTCTCTCGAAAGGATATGTAAGAATACCACTTCATAAGGAAATACAGTTTTGCAGAGTAAAGACATATACGTACGCATTGGAAACTCTTTACGAGAAGAAATAACGCATCGTACAAAATTAGCTTGTATCTCCAAAACTACACGTTGTATCTCGAAAAGAATTGTTGTGGCGTGTACGTCTTAACATGTAGCATCTAAAGAGAACCAAAAGGAGAATTTTCTTTCGTCAAAATTTTTCAGAAAATCACGTTTTAAGGAAATCCCGCATCGTGCGAAATTATCTTGTTTTTCCTAAACAACACGTTGTAAGTCGAAAAGCTTTCATGTTGCGTGTATGTCTAAGTGTGTAGCCTCAAAAGAGAAGGCACAGGACAGTTTTCTCTCGAAAGGATATGTAAGAATACCACTTCATAAGGAAATACAGTTTTGCAGAGTAAAGACATATACGTACGCATTGGAAACTCTTTACGAGAAGAAATAACGCATCGTACAAAATTAGCTTGTATCTCCAAAACTACACGTTGTATCTCGAAAAGAATTGTTGTGGCGTGTACGTCTTAACATGTAGCATCTAAAGAGAACCAAAAGGAGAATTTTCTTTCGTCAAAATTTTTCAGAAAATCACGTTTTAAGGAAATCCCGCATCGTGCGAAATTATCTTGTTTTTCCTAAACAACACGTTGTAAGTCGAAAAGCTTTCATGTTGCGTGTATGTCTAAGTGTGTAGCCTCAAAAGAGAAGGCACAGGACAGTTTTCTCTCGAAAGGATATGTAAGAATACCACTTCATAAGGAAATACAGTTTTGCAGAGTAAAGACATATACGTACGCATTGGAAACTCTTTACGAGAAGAAATAACGCATAGTACAAAATTAGCTTGTATCTCCAAAACTACACGTTGTATCTCGAAAAGAATTGTTGTGGCGTGTACGTCTTAACATGTAGCATCTAAAGAGAACCAAAAGGAGAATTTTCTTTCGTCAAAATTTTTCAGAAAATCACGTTTTAAGGAAATCCCGCATCGTGCGAAATTATCTTGTTTTTCCTAAACAACACGTTGTAAGTCGAAAAGCTTTCATGTTGCGTGTATGTCTAAGTGTGTAGCCTCAAAAGAGAAGGCACAGGACAGTTTTCTCTCGAAAGGATATGTAAGAATACCACTTCATAAGGAAATACAGTTTTGCAGAGTAAAGACATATACGTACGCATTGGAAACTCTTTACGAGAAGAAATAACGCATCGTACAAAATTAGCTTGTATCTCCAAAACTACACGTTGTATCTCGAAAAGAATTGTTGTGGCGTGTACGTCTTAACATGTAGCATCTAAAGAGAACCAAAAGGAGAATTTTCTTTCGTCAAAATTTTTCAGAAAATCACGTTTTAAGGAAATCCCGCATCGTGCGAAATTATCTTGTTTTTCCTAAACAACACGTTGTAAGTCGAAAAGCTTTCATGTTGCGTGTATGTCTAAGTGTGTAGCCTCAAAAGGGAAGGCACAGGACAGTTTTCTCTCGAAAGGATATGTAAGAATACCACTTCATAAGGAAATACAGTTTTGCAGAGTAAAGACATATACGTATGCATTGGAAACTCTTTACGAGAAGAAATAACGCATCGTACAAAATTAGCTTGTATCTCCAAAACTACACGTTGTATCTCGAAAAGAATTGTTGTGGCGTGTACGTCTTAACATGTAGCATCTAAAGAGAACCAAAAGGAGAATTTTCTTTCGTCAAAATTTTTCAGAAAACCACGTTTTAAGGAAATCCCGCATCGTGCGAAATTATCTTGTTTTTCCTAAACAACACGTTGTAAGTCGAAAAGCTTTCATGTTGCGTGTATGTCTAAGTGTGTAGCCTCAAAAGACAAGGCACAGGACAGTTTTCTCTCGAAAGGATATGTAAGAATACCACTTCATAAGGAAATACAGTTTTGCAGAGTAAAGACATATACGTACGCATTGGAAACTCTTTACGAGAAGAAATAACGCATCGTACAAAATTAGCTTGTATCTCCAAAACTACACGTTGTATCTCGAAAAGAATTGTTGTGGCGTGTACGTCTTAACATGTAGCATCTAAAGAGAACCAAAAGGAGAATTTTCTTTCGTCAAAATTTTTCAGAAAATCACGTTTTAAGGAAATCCCGCATCGTGCGAAATTATCTTGTTTTTCCTAAACAACACGTTGTAAGTCGAAAAGCTTTCATGTTGCGTGTATGTCTAAGTGTGTAGCCTCAAAAGAGAAGGCACAGGACAGTTTTCTCTCGAAAGGATATGTAAGAATACCACTTCATAAGGAAATACAGTTTTGCAGAGTAAAGACATATACGTACGCATTGGAAACTCTTTACGAGAAGAAATAACGCATCGTACAAAATTAGCTTGTATCTCCAAAACTACACGTTGTATCTCGAAAAGAATTGTTGTGGCGTGTACGTCTTAACATGTAGCATCTAAAGAGAACCAAAAGGAGAATTTTCTTTCGTCAAAATTTTTCAGAAAATCACGTTTTAAGGAAATCCCGCATCGTGCGAAATTATCTTGTTTTTCCTAAACAACACGTTGTAAGTCGAAAAGCTTTCATGTTGCGTGTATGTCTAAGTGTGTAGCCTCAAAAGAGAAGGCACAGGACAGTTTTCTCTCGAAAGGATATGTAAGAATACCACTTCATAAGGAAATACAGTTTTGCAGAGTAAAGACATATACGTACGCATTGGAAACTCTTTACGAGAAGAAATAACGCATCGTACAAAATTAGCTTGTATCTCCAAAACTACACGTTGTATCTCGAAAAGAATTGTTGTGGCGTGTACGTCTTAACATGTAGCATCTAAAGAGAACCAAAAGGAGAATTTTCTTTCGTCAAAATTTTTCAGAAAATCACGTTTTAAGGAAATCCCGCATCGTGCGAAATTATCTTGTTTTTCCTAAACAACACGTTGTAAGTCGAAAAGCTTTCATGTTGCGTGTATGTCTAAGTGTGTAGCCTCAAAAGAGAAGGCACAGGACAGTTTTCTCTCGAAAGGATATGTAAGAATACCACTTCATAAGGAAATACAGTTTTGCAGAGTAAAGACATATACGTACGCATTGGAAACTCTTTACGAGAAGAAATAACGCATCGTACAAAATTAGCTTGTATCTCCAAAACTACACGTTGTATCTCGAAAGGAATTGTTGTGGCGTGTACGTCTTAACATGTAGCATCTAAAGAGAACCAAAAGGAGAATTTTCTTTCGTCAAAATTTTTCAGAAAATCACGTTTTAAGGAAATCCCGCATCGTGCGAAATTATCTTGTTTTTCCTAAACAACACGTTGTAAGTCGATAAGCTTTCATGTTGCGTGTATGTCTAAGTGTGTAGCCTCAAAAGAGAAGGCACAGGACAGTTTTCTCTCGAAAGGATATGTAAGAATACCACTTCATAAGGAAATACAGTTTTGCAGAGTAAAGACATATACGTACGCATTGGAAACTCTTTACGAGAAGAAATAACGCATCGTACAAAATTAGCTTGTATCTCCAAAACTACACGTTGTATCTCGAAAAGAATTGTTGTGGCGTGTACGTCTTAACATGTAGCATCTAAAGAGAACCAAAAGGAGAATTTTCTTTCGTCAAAATTTTTCAGAAAATCACGTTTTAAGGAAATCCCGCATCGTGCGAAATTATCTTGTTTTTCCTAAACAACACGTTGTAAGTCGAAAAGCTTTCATGTTGCGTGTATGTCTAAGTGTGTAGCCTCAAAAGAGAAGGCACAGGACAGTTTTCTCTCGAAAGGATATGTAAGAATACCACTTCATAAGGAAATACAGTTTTGCAGAGTAAAGACATATACGTACGCATTGGAAACTCTTTACGAGAAGAAATAACGCATAGTACAAAATTAGCTTGTATCTCCAAAATTACACGTTGTATCTCGAAAAGAATTGTTGTGGCGTGTACGTCTTAACATGTAGCATCTAAAGAGAACCAAAAGGAGAATTTTCTTTCGTCAAAATTTTTCAGAAAATCACGTTTTAAGGAAATCCCGCATCGTGCGAAATTATCTTGTTTTTCCTATACAACACGTTGTAAGTCGAAAAGCTTTCATGTTGCGTGTATGTCTAAGTGTGTAGCCTCAAAAGAGAAGGCACAGGACAGTTTTCTCTCGAAAGGATATGTAAGAATACCACTTCATAAGGAAATACAGTTTTGCAGAGTAAAGACATATACGTACGCATTGGAAACTCTTTACGAGAAGAAATAACGCATAGTACAAAATTAGCTTGTATCTCCAAAACTACACGTTGTATCTCGAAAAGAATTGTTGTGGCGTGTACGTCTTAACATGTAGCATCTAAAGAGAACCAAAAGGAGAATTTTCTTTCGTCAAAATTTTTCAGAAAATCACGTTTTAAGGAAATCCCGCATCGTGCGAAATTATCTTGTTTTTCCTAAACAACACGTTGTAAGTCGAAAAGCTTTCATGTTGCGTGTATGTCTAAGTGTGTAGCCTCAAAAGAGAAGGCACAGGACAGTTTTCTCTCGAAAGGATATGTAAGAATACCACTTCATAAGGAAATACAGTTTTGCAGAGTAAAGACATATACGTACGCATTGGAAACTCTTTACGAGAAGAAATAACGCATAGTACAAAATTAGCTTGTATCTCCAAAACTACACGTTGTATCTCGAAAAGAATTGTTGTGGCGTGTACGTCTTAACATGTAGCATCTAAAGAGAACCAAAAGGAGAATTTTCTTTCGTCAAAATTTTTCAGAAAATCACGTTTTAAGGAAATCCCGCATCGTGCGAAATTATCTTGTTTTTCCTAAACAACACGTTGTAAGTCGAAAAGCTTTCATGTTGCGTGTATGTCTAAGTGTGTAGCCTCAAAAGAGAAGGCACAGGACAGTTTTCTCTCGAAAGGATATGTAAGAATACCACTTCATAAGGAAATACAGTTTTGCAGAGTAAAGACATATACGTACGCATTGGAAACTCTTTACGAGAAGAAATAACGCATCGTACAAAATTAGCTTGTATCTCCAAAACTACACGTTGTATCTCGAAAAGAATTGTTGTGGCGTGTACGTCTTAACATGTAGCATCTAAAGAGAACCAAAAGGAGAATTTTCTTTCGTCAAAATTTTTCAGAAAATCACGTTTTAAGGAAATCCCGCATCGTGCGAAATTATCTTGTTTTTCCTAAACAACACGTTGTAAGTCGAAAAGCTTTCATGTTGCGTGTATGTCTAAGTGTGTAGCCTCAAAAGAGAAGGCACAGGACAGTTTTCTCTCGAAAGGATATGTAAGAATACCACTTCATAAGGAAATACAGTTTTGCAGAGTAAAGACATATACGTACGCATTGGAAACTCTTTACGAGAAGAAATAACGCATAGTACAAAATTAGCTTGTATCTCCAAAACTACACGTTGTATCTCGAAAAGAATTGTTGTGGCGTGTACGTCTTAACATGTAGCATCTAAAGAGAACCAAAAGGAGAATTTTCTTTCGTCAAAATTTTTCAGAAAATCACGTTTTAAGGAAATCCCGCATCGTGCGAAATTATCTTGTTTTTCCTAAACAACACGTTGTAAGTCGAAAAGCTTTCATGTTGCGTGTATGCCTAAGTGTGTAGCCTCAAAAGAAGGCACAGGACAGTTTTCTCTCGAAAGGATATGTAAGAATACCACTTCATAAGGAAATACAGTTTTGCAGAGTAAAGACATATACGTACGCATTGGAAACTCTTTACGAGAAGAAATAACGCATCGTACAAAATTAGCTTGTATCTCCAAAACTACACGTTGTATCTCGAAAAGAATTGTTGTGGGGTGTACGTCTTAACATGTAGCATCTAAAGAGAACCAAAAGGAGAATTTTCTTTCGTCAAAATTTTTCAGAAAATCACGTTTTAAGGAAATCCCGCATCGTGCGAAATTATCTTGTTTTTCCTAAACAACACGTTGTAAGTCGAAAAGCTTTCATGTTGCGTGTATGTCTAAGTGTGTAGCCTCAAAAGAGAAGGCACAGGACAGTTTTCTCTCGAAAGGATATGTAAGAATACCACTTCATAAGGAAATACAGTTTTGCAGAGTAAAGACATATACGTACGCATTGGAAACTCTTTACGAGAAGAAATAACGCATAGTACAAAATTAGCTTGTATCTCCAAAACTACACGTTATATCTCGAAAAGAATTGTTGTGGCGTGTACGTCTTAACATGTAGCATCTAAAGAGAACCAAAAGGAGAATTTTCTTTCGTCAAAATTTTTCAGAAAATCACGTTTTAAGGAAATCCCGCATCGTGCGAAATTATCTTGTTTTTCCTAAACAACACGTTGTAAGTCGAAAAGCTTTCATGTTGCGTGTATGTCTAAGTGTGTAGCCTCAAAAGAGAAGGCACAGGACAGTTTTCTCTCGAAAGGATATGTAAGAATACCACTTCATAAGGAAATACAGTTTTGCAGAGTAAAGACATATACGTACGCATTGGAAACTCTTTACGAGAAGAAATAACGCATCGTACAAAATTAGCTTGTATCTCCAAAACTACACGTTGTATCTCGAAAAGAATTGTTGTGGCGTGTACGTCTTAACATGTAGCATCTAAAGAGAACCAAAAGGAGAATTTTCTTTCGTCAAAATTTTTCAGAAAATCACGTTTTAAGGAAATCCCGCATCGTGCGAAATTATCTTTTTTTTCCTAAACAACACGTTGTAAGTCGAAAAGCTTTCATGTTGCGTGTATGTCTAAGTGTGTAGCCTCAAAAGAGAAGGCACAGGACAGTTTTCTCTCGAAAGGATATGTAAGAATACCACTTCATAAGGAAATACAGTTTTGCAGAGTAAAGACATATACGTACGCATTGGAAACTCTTTACGAGAAGAAATAACGCATCGTACAAAATTAGCTTGTATCTCCAAAACTACACGGTGTATCTCGAAAAGAATTGTTGTGGCGTGTACGTCTTAACATGTAGCATCTAAAGAGAACCAAAAGGAGAATTTTCTTTCGTCAAAATTTTTCAGAAAATCACGTTTTAAGGAAATCCCGCATCGTGCGAAATTATTTTGTTTTTCCTAAACAACACGTTGTAAGTCGAAAAGCTTTCATGTTGCGTGTATGTCTAAGTGTGTAGCCTCAAAAGAGAAGGCACAGGACAGTTTTCTCTCGAAAGGATATGTAAGAATACCACTTCATAAGGAAATACAGTTTTGCAGAGTAAAGACATATACGTATGCATTGGAAACTCTTTACGAGAAGAAATAACGCATAGTACAAAATTAGCTTGTATCTCCAAAACTACACGTTGTATCTCGAAAAGAATTGTTGTGGCGTGTACGTCTTAACATGTAGCATCTAAAGAGAACCAAAAGGAGAATTTTCTTTCGTCAAAATTTTTCAGAAAATCACGTTTTAAGGAAATCCCGCATCGTGCGAAATTATCTTGTTTTTCCTAAACAACACGTTGTAAGTCGAAAAGCTTTCATGTTGCGTGTATGTCTAAGTGTGTAGCCTCAAAAGAGAAGGCACAGGACAGTTTTCTCTCGAAAGGATATGTAAGAATACCACTTCATAAGGAAATACAGTTTTGCAGAGTAAAGACATATACGTACGCATTGGAAACTCTTTACGAGAAGAAATAACGCATAGTACAAAATTAGCTTGTATCTCCAAAACTACACGTTGTATCTCGAAAAGAATTGTTGTGGCGTGTACGTCTTAACATGTAGCATCTAAAGAGAACCAAAAGGAGAATTTTCTTTCGTCAAAATTTTTCAGAAAATCACGTTTTAAGGAAATCCCGCATCGTGCGAAATTATCTTGTTTTTCCTAAACAACACGTTGTAAGTCGAAAAGCTTTCATGTTGCGTGTATGTCTAAGTGTGTAGCCTCAAAAGAGAAGGCACAGGACAGTTTTCTCTCGAAAGGATATGTAAGAATACCACTTCATAAGGAAATACAGTTTTGCAGAGTAAAGACATATACGTACGCATTGGAAACTCTTTACGAGAAGAAATAACGCATAGTACAAAATTAGCTTGTATCTCCAAAACTACACGTTGTATCTCGAAAAGAATTGTTGTGGCGTGTACGTCTTAACATGTAGCATCTAAAGAGAACCAAAAGGAGAATTTTCTTTCGTCAAAATTTTTCAGAAAATCACGTTTTAAGGAAATCCCGCATCGTGCGAAATTATCTTGTTTTTCCTAAACAACACGTTGTAAGTCGAAAAGCTTTCATGTTGCGTGTATGTCTAAGTGTGTAGCCTCAAAAGAGAAGGCACAGGACAGTTTTCTCTCGAAAGGATATGTAAGAATAACACTTCATAAGGAAATACAGTTTTGCAGAGTAAAGACATATACGTACGCATTGGAAACTCTTTACGAGAAGAAATAACGCATCGTACAAAATTAGCTTGTATCTCCAAAACTACACGTTGTATCTCGAAAAGAATTGTTGTGGCGTGTACGTCTTAACATGTAGCATCTAAAGAGAACCAAAAGGAGAATTTTCTTTCGTCAAAATTTTTCAGAAAATCACGTTTTAAGGAAATCCCGCATCGTGCGAAATTATCTTGTTTTTCCTAAACAACACGTTGTAAGTCGAAAAGCTTTCATGTTGCGTGTATGTCTAAGTGTGTAGCCTCAAAAGAGAAGGCACAGGACAGTTTTCTCTCGAAAGGATATGTAAGAATACCACTTCATAAGGAAATACAGTTTTGCAGAGTAAAGACATATACGTACGCATTGGAAACTCTTTACGAGAAGAAATAACGCATCGTACAAAATTAGCTTGTATCTCCAAAACTACACGTTGTATCTCGAAAAGAATTGTTGTGGCGTGTACGTCTTAACATGTAGCATCTAAAGAGAACCAAAAGGAGAATTTTCTTTCGTCAAAATTTTTCAGAAAATCACGTTTTAAGGAAATCCCGCATCGTGCGAAATTATCTTGTTTTTCCTAAACAACACGTTGTAAGTCGAAAAGCTTTCATGTTGCGTGTATGTCTAAGTGTGTAGCCTCAAAAGAGAAGGCACAGGACAGTTTTCTCTCGAAAGGATATGTAAGAATACCACTTCATAAGGAAATACAGTTTTGCAGAGTAAAGACATATACGTACGCATTGGAAACTCTTTACGAGAAGAAATAACGCAGAGTACAAAATTAGCTTGTATCTCCAAAATTACACGTTGTATCTCGAAAAGAATTGTTGTGGCGTGTACGTCTTAACATGTAGCATCTAAAGAGAACCAAAAGGAGAATTTTCTTTCGTCATAATTTTTCAGAAAATCACGTTTTAAGGAAATCCCGCATCGTGCGAAATTATCTTGTTTTTCCTAAACAACACGTTGTAAGTCGAAAAGCTTTCATGTTGCGTGTATGTCTAAGTGTGTAGCCTCAAAAGAGAAGGCACAGGACAGTTTTCTCTCGAAAGGATATGTAAGAATACCACTTCATAAGGAAATACAGTTTTGCAGAGTAAAGACATATACGTACGCATTGGAAACTCTTTACGAGATGAAATAACGCATAGTACAAAATTAGCTTGTATCTCCAAAACTACACGTTGTATCTCGAAAAGAATTGTTGTGGCGTGTACGTCTTAACATGTAGCATCTAAAGAGAACCAAAAGGAGAATTTTCTTTCGTCAAAATTTTTCAGAAAATCACGTTTTAAGGAAATCCCGCATCGTGCGAAATTATCTTGTTTTTCCTAAACAACACGTTGTAAGTCGAAAAGCTTTCATGTTGCGTGTATGTCTAAGTGTGTAGCCTCAAAAGAGAAGGCACAGGACAGTTTTCTCTCGAAAGGATATGTAAGAATACCACTTCATAAGGAAATACAGTTTTGCAGAGTAAAGACATATACGTACGCATTGGAAACTCTTTACGAGAAGAAATAACGCATAGTACAAAATTAGCTTGTATCTCCAAAACTACACGTTGTATCTCGAAAAGAATTGTTGTGGCGTGTACGTCTTAACATGTAGCATCTAAAGAGAACCAAAAGGAGAATTTTCTTTCGTCAAAATTTTTCAGAAAATCACGTTTTAAGGAAATCCCGCATCGTGCGAAATTATCTTGTTTTTCCTAAACAACACGTTGTAAGTCGAAAAGCTTTCATGTTGCGTGTATGTCTAAGTGTGTAGCCTCAAAAGAGAAGGCACAGGACAGTTTTCTCTCGAAAGGATATGTAAGAATACCACTTCATAAGGAAATACAGTTTTGCAGAGTAAAGACATATACGTACGCATTGGAAACTCTTTACGAGAAGAAATAACGCATCGTACAAAATTAGCTTGTATCTCCAAAACTACACGTTGTATCTCGAAAAGAATTGTTGTGGCGTGTACGTCTTAACATGTAGCATCTAAAGAGAACCAAAAGGAAAATTTTCTTTCGTCAAAATTTTTCAGAAAATCACGTTTTAAGGAAATCCCGCATCGTGCGAAATTATCTTGTTTTTCCTAAACAACACGTTGTAAGTCGAAAAGCTTTCATGTTGCGTGTATGTCTAAGTGTGTAGCCTCAAAAGAGAAGGCACAGGACAGTTTTCTCTCGAAAGGATATGTAAGAATACCACTTCATAAGGAAATACAGTTTTGCAGAGTAAAGACATATACGTACGCATTGGAAACTCTTTACGAGAAGAAATAACGCATAGTACAAAATTAGCTTGTATCTCCAAAACTACACGTTGTATCTCGAAAAGAATTGTTGTGGCGTGTACGTCTTAACATGTAGCATCTAAAGAGAACCAAAAGGAGAATTTTCTTTCGTCAAAATTTTTCAGAAAATCACGTTTTAAGGAAATCCCGCATCGTGCGAAATTATCTTGTTTTTCCTAAACAACACGTTGTAAGTCGAAAAGCTTTCATGTTGCGTGTATGTCTAAGTGTGTAGCCTCAAAAGAGAAGGCACAGGACAGTTTTCTCTCGAAAGGATATGTAAGAATACCACTTCATAAGGAAATACAGTTTTGCAGAGTAAAGACATATACGTACGCATTGGAAACTCTTTACGAGAAGAAATAACGCATCGTACAAAATTAGCTTGTATCTCCAAAACTACACGTTGTATCTCGAAAAGAATTGTTGTGGGGTGTACGTCTTAACATGTAGCATCTAAAGAGAACCAAAAGGAGAATTTTCTTTCGTCAAAATTTTTCAGAAAATCACGTTTTAAGGAAATCCCGCATCGTGCGAAATTATCTTGTTTTTCCTAAACAACACGTTGTAAGTCGAAAAGCTTTCATGTTGCGTGTATGTCTAAGTGTGTAGCCTCAAAAGAGAAGGCACAGGACAGTTTTCTCTCGAAAGGATATGTAAGAATACCACTTCATAAGGAAATACAGTTTTGCAGAGTAAAGACATATACGTACGCATTGGAAACTCTTTACGAGAAGAAATAACGCATAGTACAAAATTAGCTTGTATCTCCAAAACTACACGTTGTATCTCGAAAAGAATTGTTGTGGCGTGTACGTCTTAACATGTAGCATCTAAAGAGAACCAAAAGGAGAATTTTCTTTCGTCAAAATTTTTCAGAAAATCACGTTTTAAGGAAATCCCGCATCGTGCGAAATTATCTTGTTTTTCCTAAACAACACGTTGTAAGTCGAAAAGCTTTCATGTTGCGTGTATGTCTAAGTGTGTAGCCTCAAAAGAGAAGGCACAGGACAGTTTTCTCTCGAAAGGATATGTAAGAATACCACTTCATAAGGAAATACAGTTTTGCAGAGTAAAGACATATACGTACGCATTGGAAACTCTTTACGAGAAGAAATAACGCATCGTACAAAATTAGCTTGTATCTCCAAAACTACACGTTGTATCTCGAAAAGAATTGTTGTGGCGTGTACGTCTTAACATGTAGCATCTAAAGAGAACCAAAAGGAGAATTTTCTTTCGTCAAAATTTTTCAGAAAATCACGTTTTAAGGAAATCCCGCATCGTGCGAAATTATCTTGTTTTTCCTAAACAACACGTTGTAAGTCGAAAAGCTTTCATGTTGCGTGTATGTCTAAGTGTGTAGCCTCAAAAGAGAAGGCACAGGACAGTTTTCTCTCGAAAGGATATGTAAGAATACCACTTCATAAGGAAATACAGTTTTGCAGAGTAAAGACATATACGTACGCATTGGAAACTCTTTACGAGAAGAAATAACGCATCGTACAAAATTAGCTTGTATCTCCAAAACTACACGTTGTATCTCGAAAAGAATTGTTGTGGCGTGTACGTCTTAACATGTAGCATCTAAAGAGAACCAAAAGGAGAATTTTCTTTCGTCAAAATTTTTCAGAAAATCACGTTTTAAGGAAATCCCGCATCGTGCGAAATTATCTTGTTTTTCCTAAACAACACGTTGTAAGTCGAAAAGCTTTCATGTTGCGTGTATGTCTAAGTGTGTAGCCTCAAAAGAGAAGGCACAGGACAGTTTTCTCTCGAAAGGATATGTAAGAATACCACTTCATAAGGAAATACAGTTTTGCAGAGTAAAGACATATATGTACGCATTGGAAACTCTTTACGAGAAGAAATAACGCATAGTACAAAATTAGCTTGTATCTCCAAAATTACACGTTGTATCTCGAAAAGAATTGTTGTGGCGTGTACGTCTTAACATGTAGCATCTAAAGAGAACCAAAAGGAGAATTTTCTTTCGTCAAAATTTTTCAGAAAATCACGTTTTAAGGAAATCCCGCATCGTGCGAAATTATCTTGTTTTTCCTAAACAACACGTTGTAAGTCGAAAAGCTTTCATGTTGCGTGTATGTCTAAGTGTGTAGCCTCAAAAGAGAAGGCACAGGACAGTTTTCTCTCGAAAGGATATGTAAGAATACCACTTCATAAGGAAATACAGTTTTGCAGAGTAAAGACATATACGTACGCATTGGAAACTCTTTACGAGAAGAAATAACGCATCGTACAAAATTAGCTTGTATCTCCAAAACTACACGTTGTATCTCGAAAAGAATTGTTGTGGCGTGTACGTCTTAACATGTAGCATCTAAAGAGAACCAAAAGGAGAATTTTCTTTCGTCAAAATTTTTCAGAAAATCACGTTTTAAGGAAATCCCGCATCGTGCGAAATTATCTTGTTTTTCCTAAACAACACGTTGTAAGTCGAAAAGCTTTCATGTTGCGTGTATGTCTAAGTGTGTAGCCTCAAAAGAGAAGGCACAGGACAGTTTTCTCTCGAAAGGATATGTAAGAATACCACTTCATAAGGAAATACAGTTTTGCAGAGTAAAGACATATACGTACGCATTGGAAACTCTTTACGAGAAGAAATAACGCATAGTACAAAATTAGCTTGTATCTCCAAAACTACACGTTGTATCTCGAAAAGAATTGTTGTGGCGTGTACGTCTTAACATGTAGCATCTAAAGAGAACCAAAAGGAGAATTTTCTTTCGTCAAAATTTTTCAGAAAATCACGTTTTAAGGAAATCCCGCATCGTGCGAAATTATCTTGTTTTTCCTAAACAACACGTTGTAAGTCGAAAAGCTTTCATGTTGCGTGTATGTCTAAGTGTGTAGCCTCAAAAGAGAAGGCACAGGACAGTTTTCTCTCGAAAGGATATGTAAGAATACCACTTCATAAGGAAATACAGTTTTGCAGAGTAAAGACATATACGTACGCATTGGAAACTCTTTACGAGAAGAAATAACGCATAGTACAAAATTAGCTTGTATCTCCAAAACTACACGTTGTATCTCGAAAGGAATTGTTGTGGCGTGTACGTCTTAACATGTAGCATCTAAAGAGAACCAAAAGGAGAATTTTCTTTCGTCAAAATTTTTCAGAAAATCACGTTTTAAGGAAATCCCGCATCGTGCGAAATTATCTTGTTTTTCCTAAACAACACGTTGTAAGTCGATAAGCTTTCATGTTGCGTGTATGTCTAAGTGTGTAGCCTCAAAAGAGAAGGCACAGGACAGTTTTCTCTCGAAAGGATATGTAAGAATACCACTTCATAAGGAAATACAGTTTTGCAGAGTAAAGACATATACGTACGCATTGGAAACTCTTTACGAGAAGAAATAACGCATCGTACAAAATTAGCTTGTATCTCCAAAACTACACGTTGTATCTCGAAAAGAATTGTTGTGGCGTGTACGTCTTAACATGTAGCATCTAAAGAGAACCAAAAGGAGAATTTTCTTTCGTCAAAATTTTTCAGAAAATCACGTTTTAAGGAAATCCCGCATCGTGCGAAATTATCTTGTTTTTCCTAAACAACACGTTGTAAGTCGAAAAGCTTTCATGTTGCGTGTATGTCTAAGTGTGTAGCCTCAAAAGAGAAGGCACAGGACAGTTTTCTCTCGAAAGGATATGTAAGAATACCACTTCATAAGGAAATACAGTTTTGCAGAGTAAAGACATATACGTACGCATTGGAAACTCTTTACGAGAAGAAATAACGCATAGTACAAAATTAGCTTGTATCTCCAAAATTACACGTTGTATCTCGAAAAGAATTGTTGTGGCGTGTACGTCTTAACATGTAGCATCTAAAGAGAACCAAAAGGAGAATTTTCTTTCGTCAAAATTTTTCAGAAAATCACGTTTTAAGGAAATCCCGCATCGTGCGAAATTATCTTGTTTTTCCTAAACAACACGTTGTAAGTCGAAAAGCTTTCATGTTGCGTGTATGTCTAAGTGTGTAGCCTCAAAAGAGAAGGCACAGGACAGTTTTCTCTCGAAAGGATATGTAAGAATACCACTTCATAAGGAAATACAGTTTTGCAGAGTAAAGACATATACGTACGCATTGGAAACTCTTTACGAGAAGAAATAACGCATAGTACAAAATTAGCTTGTATCTCCAAAACTACACGTTGTATCTCGAAAAGAATTGTTGTGGCGTGTACGTCTTAACATGTAGCATCTAAAGAGAACCAAAAGGAGAATTTTCTTTCGTCAAAATTTTTCAGAAAATCACGTTTTAAGGAAATCCCGCATCGTGCGAAATTATCTTGTTTTTCCTAAACAACACGTTGTAAGTCGAAAAGCTTTCATGTTGCGTGTATGTCTAAGTGTGTAGCCTCAAAAGAGAAGGCACAGGACAGTTTTCTCTCGAAAGGATATGTAAGAATACCACTTCATAAGGAAATACAGTTTTGCAGAGTAAAGACATATACGTACGCATTGGAAACTCTTTACGAGAAGAAATAACGCATCGTACAAAATTAGCTTGTATCTCCAAAACTACACGTTGTATCTCGAAAAGAATTGTTGTGGCGTGTACGTCTTAACATGTAGCATCTAAAGAGAACCAAAAGGAGAATTTTCTTTCGTCAAAATTTTTCAGAAAATCACGTTTTAAGGAAATCCCGCATCGTGCGAAATTATCTTGTTTTTCCTAAACAACACGTTGTAAGTCGAAAAGCTTTCATGTTGCGTGTATGTCTAAGTGTGTAGCCTCAAAAGAGAAGGCACAGGACAGTTTTCTCTCGAAAGGATATGTAAGAATACCACTTCATAAGGAAATACAGTTTTGCAGAGTAAAGACATATACGTACGCATTGGAAACTCTTTACGAGAAGAAATAACGCATAGTACAAAATTAGCTTGTATCTCCAAAACTACACGTTGTATCTCGAAAAGAATTGTTGTGGCGTGTACGTCTTAACATGTAGCATCTAAAGAGAACCAAAAGGAGAATTTTCTTTCGTCAAAATTTTTCAGAAAATCACGTTTTAAGGAAATCCCGCATCGTGCGAAATTATCTTGTTTTTCCTAAACAACACGTTGTAAGTCGAAAAGCTTTCATGTTGCGTGTATGCCTAAGTGTGTAGCCTCAAAAGAAGGCACAGGACAGTTTTCTCTCGAAAGGATATGTAAGAATACCACTTCATAAGGAAATACAGTTTTGCAGAGTAAAGACATATACGTACGCATTGGAAACTCTTTACGAGAAGAAATAACGCATCGTACAAAATTAGCTTGTATCTCCAAAACTACACGTTGTATCTCGAAAAGAATTGTTGTGGGGTGTACGTCTTAACATGTAGCATCTAAAGAGAACCAAAAGGAGAATTTTCTTTCGTCAAAATTTTTCAGAAAATCACGTTTTAAGGAAATCCCGCATCGTGCGAAATTATCTTGTTTTTCCTAAACAACACGTTGTAAGTCGAAAAGCTTTCATGTTGCGTGTATGTCTAAGTGTGTAGCCTCAAAAGAGAAGGCACAGGACAGTTTTCTCTCGAAAGGATATGTAAGAATACCACTTCATAAGGAAATACAGTTTTGCAGAGTAAAGACATATACGTACGCATTGGAAACTCTTTACGAGAAGAAATAACGCATAGTACAAAATTAGCTTGTATCTCCAAAACTACACGTTATATCTCGAAAAGAATTGTTGTGGCGTGTACGTCTTAACATGTAGCATCTAAAGAGAACCAAAAGGAGAATTTTCTTTCGTCAAAATTTTTCAGAAAATCACGTTTTAAGGAAATCCCGCATCGTGCGAAATTATCTTGTTTTTCCTAAACAACACGTTGTAAGTCGAAAAGCTTTCATGTTGCGTGTATGTCTAAGTGTGTAGCCTCAAAAGAGAAGGCACAGGACAGTTTTCTCTCGAAAGGATATGTAAGAATACCACTTCATAAGGAAATACAGTTTTGCAGAGTAAAGACATATACGTACGCATTGGAAACTCTTTACGAGAAGAAATAACGCATCGTACAAAATTAGCTTGTATCTCCAAAACTACACGTTGTATCTCGAAAAGAATTGTTGTGGCGTGTACGTCTTAACATGTAGCATCTAAAGAGAACCAAAAGGAGAATTTTCTTTCGTCAAAATTTTTCAGAAAATCACGTTTTAAGGAAATCCCGCATCGTGCGAAATTATCTTGTTTTTCCTAAACAACACGTTGTAAGTCGAAAAGCTTTCATGTTGCGTGTATGTCTAAGTGTGTAGCCTCAAAAGAGAAGGCACAGGACAGTTTTCTCTCGAAAGGATATGTAAGAATACCACTTCATAAGGAAATACAGTTTTGCAGAGTAAAGACATATACGTACGCATTGGAAACTCTTTACGAGAAGAAATAACGCATAGTAAAAAATTAGCTTGTATCTCCAAAACTACACGTTGTATCTCGAAAAGAATTGTTGTGGCGTGTACGTCTTAACATGTAGCATCTAAAGAGAACCAAAAGGAGAATTTTCTTTCGTCAAAATTTTTCAGAAAATCACGTTTTAAGGAAATCCCGCATCGTGCGAAATTATTTTGTTTTTCCTAAACAACACGTTGTAAGTCGAAAAGCTTTCATGTTGCGTGTATGTCTAAGTGTGTAGCCTCAAAAGAGAAGGCACAGGACAGTTTTCTCTCGAAAGGATATGTAAGAATACCACTTCATAAGGAAATACAGTTTTGCAGAGTAAAGACATATACGTATGCATTGGAAACTCTTTACGAGAAGAAATAACGCATAGTACAAAATTAGCTTGTATCTCCAAAACTACACGTTGTATCTCGAAAAGAATTGTTGTGGCGTGTACGTCTTAACATGTAGCATCTAAAGAGAACCAAAAGGAGAATTTTCTTTCGTCAAAATTTTTCAGAAAATCACGTTTTAAGGAAATCCCGCATCGTGCGAAATTATCTTGTTTTTCCTAAACAACACGTTGTAAGTCGAAAAGCTTTCATGTTGCGTGTATGTCTAAGTGTGTAGCCTCAAAAGAGAAGGCACAGGACAGTTTTCTCTCGAAAGGATATGTAAGAATACCACTTCATAAGGAAATACAGTTTTGCAGAGTAAAGACATATACGTACGCATTGGAAACTCTTTACGAGAAGAAATAACGCATAGTACAAAATTAGCTTGTATCTCCAAAACTACACGTTGTATCTCGAAAAGAATTGTTGTGGCGTGTACGTCTTAACATGTAGCATCTAAAGAGAACCAAAAGGAGAATTATCTTTCGTCAAAATTTTTCAGAAAATCACGTTTTAAGGAAATCCCGCATCGTGCGAAATTATCTTGTTTTTCCTAAACAACACGTTGTAAGTCGAAAAGCTTTCATGTTGCGTGTATGTCTAAGTGTGTAGCCTCAAAAGAGAAGGCACAGGACAGTTTTCTCTCGAAAGGATATGTAAGAATACCACTTCATAAGGAAATACAGTTTTGCAGAGTAAAGACATATACGTACGCATTGGAAACTCTTTACGAGAAGAAATAACGCATAGTACAAAATTAGCTTGTATCTCCAAAACTACACGTTGTATCTCGAAAAGAATTGTTGTGGCGTGTACGTCTTAACATGTAGCATCTAAAGAGAACCAAAAGGAGAATTTTCTTTCGTCAAAATTTTTCAGAAAATCACGTTTTAAGGAAATCCCGCATCGTGCGAAATTATCTTGTTTTTCCTAAACAACACGTTGTAAGTCGAAAAGCTTTCATGTTGCGTGTATGTCTAAGTGTGTAGCCTCAAAAGAGAAGGCACAGGACAGTTTTCTCTCGAAAGGATATGTAAGAATACCACTTCATAAGGAAATACAGTTTTGCAGAGTAAAGACATATACGTACGCATTGGAAACTCTTTACGAGAAGAAATAACGCATCGTACAAAATTAGCTTGTATCTCCAAAACTACACGTTGTATCTCGAAAAGAATTGTTGTGGCGTGTACGTCTTAACATGTAGCATCTAAAGAGAACCAAAAGGAGAATTTTCTTTCGTCAAAATTTTTCAGAAAATCACGTTTTAAGGAAATCCCGCATCGTGCGAAATTATCTTGTTTTTCCTAAACAACACGTTGTAAGTCGAAAAGCTTTCATGTTGCGTGTATGTCTAAGTGTGTAGCCTCAAAAGAGAAGGCACAGGACAGTTTTCTCTCGAAAGGATATGTAAGAATACCACTTCATAAGGAAATACAGTTTTGCAGAGTAAAGACATATACGTACGCATTGGAAACTCTTTACGAGAAGAAATAACGCATCGTACAAAATTAGCTTGTATCTCCAAAACTACACGTTGTATCTCGAAAAGAATTGTTGTGGCGTGTACGTCTTAACATGTAGCATCTAAAGAGAACCAAAAGGAGAATTTTCTTTCGTCAAAATTTTTCAGAAAATCACGTTTTAAGGAAATCCCGCATCGTGCGAAATTATCTTGTTTTTCCTAAACAACACGTTGTAAGTCGAAAAGCTTTCATGTTGCGTGTATGTCTAAGTGTGTAGCCTCAAAAGAGAAGGCACAGGACAGTTTTCTCTCGAAAGGATATGTAAGAATACCACTTCATAAGGAAATACAGTTTTGCAGAGTAAAGACATATACGTACGCATTGGAAACTCTTTACGAGAAGAAATAACGCAGAGTACAAAATTAGCTTGTATCTCCAAAATTACACGTTGTATCTCGAAAAGAATTGTTGTGGCGTGTACGTCTTAACATGTAGCATCTAAAGAGAACCAAAAGGAGAATTTTCTTTCGTCAAAATTTTTCAGAAAATCACGTTTTAAGGAAATCCCGCATCGTGCGAAATTATCTTGTTTTTCCTAAACAACACGTTGTAAGTCGAAAAGCTTTCATGTTGCGTGTATGTCTAAGTGTGTAGCCTCAAAAGAGAAGGCACAGGACAGTTTTCTCTCGAAAGGATATGTAAGAATACCACTTCATAAGGAAATACAGTTTTGCAGAGTAAAGACATATACGTACGCATTGGAAACTCTTTACGAGAAGAAATAACGCATCGTACAAAATTAGCTTGTATCTCCAAAACTACACGTTGTATCTCGAAAAGAATTGTTGTGGCGTGTACGTCTTAACATGTAGCATCTAAAGAGAACCAAAAGGAGAATTTTCTTTCGTCAAAATTTTTCAGAAAATCACGTTTTAAGGAAATCCCGCATCGTGCGAAATTATCTTGTTTTTCCTAAACAACACGTTGTAAGTCGAAAAGCTTTCATGTTGCGTGTATGTCTAAGTGTGTAGCCTCAAAAGAGAAGGCACAGGACAGTTTTCTCTCGAAAGGATATGTAAGAATACCACTTCATAAGGAAATACAGTTTTGCAGAGTAAAGACATATACGTACGCATTGGAAACTCTTTACGAGAAGAAATAACGCATAGTACAAAATTAGCTTGTATCTCCAAAACTACACGTTGTATCTCGAAAAGAATTGTTGTGGCGTGTACGTCTTAACATGTAGCATCTAAAGAGAACCAAAAGGAGAATTTTCTTTCGTCAAAATTTTTCAGAAAATCACGTTTTAAGGAAATCCCGCATCGTGCGAAATTATCTTGTTTTTCCTAAACAACACGTTGTAAGTCGAAAAGCTTTCATGTTGCGTGTATGTCTAAGTGTGTAGCCTCAAAAGAGAAGGCACAGGACAGTTTTCTCTCGAAAGGATATGTAAGAATACCACTTCATAAGGAAATACAGTTTTGCAGAGTAAAGACATATACGTACGCATTGGAAACTCTTTACGAGAAGAAATAACGCATCGTACAAAATTAGCTTGTATCTCCAAAACTACACGTTGTATCTCGAAAAGAATTGTTGTGGCGTGTATGTCTTAACATGTAGCATCTAAAGAGAACCAAAAGGAAAATTTTCTTTCGTCAAAATTTTTCAGAAAATCACGTTTTAAGGAAATCCCGCATCGTGCGAAATTATCTTGTTTTTCCTAAACAACACGTTGTAAGTCGAAAAGCTTTCATGTTGCGTGTATGTCTAAGTGTGTAGCCTCAAAAGAGAAGGCACAGGACAGTTTTCTCTCGAAAGGATATGTAAGAATACCACTTCATAAGGAAATACAGTTTTGCAGAGTAAAGACATATACGTACGCATTGGAAACTCTTTACGAGAAGAAATAACGCATAGTACAAAATTAGCTTGTATCTCCAAAACTACACGTTGTATCTCGAAAAGAATTGTTGTGGCGTGTACGTCTTAACATGTAGCATCTAAAGAGAACCAAAAGGAGAATTTTCTTTCGTCAAAATTTTTCAGAAAATCACGTTTTAAGGAAATCCCGCATCGTGCGAAATTATCTTGTTTTTCCTAAACAACACGTTGTAAGTCGAAAAGCTTTCATGTTGCGTGTATGTCTAAGTGTGTAGCCTCAAAAGAGAAGGCACAGGACAGTTTTCTCTCGAAAGGATATGTAAGAATACCACTTCATAAGGAAATACAGTTTTGCAGAGTAAAGACATATACGTACGCATTGGAAACTCTTTACAAGAAGAAATAACGCATCGTACAAAATTAGCTTGTATCTCCAAAACTACACGTTGTATCTCGAAAAGAATTGTTGTGGGGTGTACGTCTTAACATGTAGCATCTAAAGAGAACCAAAAGGAGAATTTTCTTTCGTCAAAATTTTTCAGAAAATCACGTTTTAAGGAAATCCCGCATCGTGCGAAATTATCTTGTTTTTCCTAAACAACACGTTGTAAGTCGAAAAGCTTTCATGTTGCGTGTATGTCTAAGTGTGTAGCCTCAAAAGAGAAGGCACAGGACAGTTTTCTCTCGAAAGGATATGTAAGAATACCACTTCATAAGGAAATACAGTTTTGCAGAGTAAAGACATATACGTACGCATTGGAAACTCTTTACGAGAAGAAATAACGCATAGTACAAAATTAGCTTGTATCTCCAAAACTACACGTTGTATCTCGAAAAGAATTGTTGTGGCGTGTACGTCTTAACATGTAGCATCTAAAGAGAACCAAAAGGAGAATTTTCTTTCGTCAAAATTTTTCAGAAAATCACGTTTTAAGGAAATCCCGCATCGTGCGAAATTATCTTGTTTTTCCTAAACAACACGTTGTAAGTCGAAAAGCTTTCATGTTGCGTGTATGTCTAAGTGTGTAGCCTCAAAAGAGAAGGCACAGGACAGTTTTCTCTCGAAAGGATATGTAAGAATACCACTTCATAAGGAAATACAGTTTTGCAGAGTAAAGACATATACGTACGCATTGGAAACTCTTTACGAGAAGAAATAACGCATCGTACAAAATTAGCTTGTATCTCCAAAACTACACGTTGTATCTCGAAAAGAATTGTTGTGGCGTGTACGTCTTAACATGTAGCATCTAAAGAGAACCAAAAGGAGAATTTTCTTTCGTCAAAATTTTTCAGAAAATCACGTTTTAAGGAAATCCCGCATCGTGCGAAATTATCTTGTTTTTCCTAAACAACACGTTGTAAGTCGAAAAGCTTTCATGTTGCGTGTATGTCTAAGTGTGTAGCCTCAAAAGAGAAGGCACAGGACAGTTTTCTCTCGAAAGGATATGTAAGAATACCACTTCATAAGGAAATACAGTTTTGCAGAGTAAAGACATATATGTACGCATTGGAAACTCTTTACGAGAAGAAATAACGCATAGTACAAAATTAGCTTGTATCTCCAAAATTACACGTTGTATCTCGAAAAGAATTGTTGTGGCGTGTACGTCTTAACATGTAGCATCTAAAGAGAACCAAAAGGAGAATTTTCTTTCGTCAAAATTTTTCAGAAAATCACGTTTTAAGGAAATCCCGCATCGTGCGAAATTATCTTGTTTTTCCTAAACAACACGTTGTAAGTCGAAAAGCTTTCATGTTGCGTGTATGTCTAAGTGTGTAGCCTCAAAAGAGAAGGCACAGGACAGTTTTCTCTCGAAAGGATATGTAAGAATACCACTTCATAAGGAAATACAGTTTTGCAGAGTAAAGACATATACGTACGCATTGGAAACTCTTTACGAGAAGAAATAACGCATCGTACAAAATTAGCTTGTATCTCCAAAACTACACGTTGTATCTCGAAAAGAATTGTTGTGGCGTGTACGTCTTAACATGTAGCATCTAAAGAGAACCAAAAGGAGAATTTTCTTTCGTCAAAATTTTTCAGAAAATCACGTTTTAAGGAAATCCCGCATCGTGCGAAATTATCTTGTTTTTCCTAAACAACACGTTGTAAGTCGAAAAGCTTTCATGTTGCGTGTATGTCTAAGTGTGTAGCCTCAAAAGAGAAGGCACAGGACAGTTTTCTCTCGAAAGGATATGTAAGAATACCACTTCATAAGGAAATACAGTTTTGCAGAGTAAAGACATATACGTACGCATTGGAAACTCTTTACGAGAAGAAATAACGCATAGTACAAAATTAGCTTGTATCTCCAAAACTACACGTTGTATCTCGAAAAGAATTGTTGTGGCGTGTACGTCTTAACATGTAGCATCTAAAGAGAACCAAAAGGAGAATTTTCTTTCGTCAAAATTTTTCAGAAAATCACGTTTTAAGGAAATCCCGCATCGTGCGAAATTATCTTGTTTTTCCTAAACAACACGTTGTAAGTCGAAAAGCTTTCATGTTGCGTGTATGTCTAAGTGTGTAGCCTCAAAAGAGAAGGCACAGGACAGTTTTCTCTCGAAAGGATATGTAAGAATACCACTTCATAAGGAAATACAGTTTTGCAGAGTAAAGACATATACGTACGCATTGGAAACTCTTTACGAGAAGAAATAACGCATCGTACAAAATTAGCTTGTATCTCCAAAACTACACGTTGTATCTCGAAAAGAATTGTTGTGGCGTGTACGTCTTAACATGTAGCATCTAAAGAGAACCAAAAGGAAAATTTTCTTTCGTCAAAATTTTTCAGAAAATCACGTTTTATGGAAATCCCGCATCGTGCGAAATTATCTTGTTTTTCCTAAACAACACGTTGTAAGTCGAAAAGCTTTCATGTTGCGTGTATGTCTAAGTGTGTAGCCTCAAAAGAGAAGGCACAGGACAGTTTTCTCTCGAAAGGATATGTAAGAATACCACTTCATAAGGAAATACAGTTTTGCAGAGTAAAGACATATACGTACGCATTGGAAACTCTTTACGAGAAGAAATAACGCATAGTACAAAATTAGCTTGTATCTCCAAAACTACACGTTGTATCTCGAAAAGAATTGTTGTGGCGTGTACGTCTTAACATGTAGCATCTAAAGAGAACCAAAAGGAGAATTTTCTTTCGTCAAAATTTTTCAGAAAATCACGTTTTAAGGAAATCCCGCATCGTGCGAAATTATCTTGTTTTTCCTAAACAACACGTTGTAAGTCGAAAAGCTTTCATGTTGCGTGTATGTCTAAGTGTGTAGCCTCAAAAGAGAAGGCACAGGACAGTTTTCTCTCGAAAGGATATGTAAGAATACCACTTCATAAGGAAATACAGTTTTGCAGAGTAAAGACATATACGTACGCATTGGAAACTCTTTACGAGAAGAAATAACGCATCGTACAAAATTAGCTTGTATCTCCAAAACTACACGTTGTATCTCGAAAAGAATTGTTGTGGGGTGTACGTCTTAACATGTAGCATCTAAAGAGAACCAAAAGGAGAATTTTCTTTCGTCAAAATTTTTCAGAAAATCACGTTTTAAGGAAATCCCACATCGTGCGAAATTATCTTGTTTTTCCTAAACAACACGTTGTAAGTCGAAAAGCTTTCATGTTGCGTGTATGTCTAAGTGTGTAGCCTCAAAAGAGAAGGCACAGGACAGTTTTCTCTCGAAAGGATATGTAAGAATACCACTTCATAAGGAAATACAGTTTTGCAGAGTAAAGACATATACGTACTCATTGGAAACTCTTTACGAGAAGAAATAACGCATAGTACAAAATTAGCTTGTATCTCCAAAACTACACGTTGTATCTCGAAAAGAATTGTTGTGGCGTGTACGTCTTAACATGTAGCATCTAAAGAGAACCAAAAGGAGAATTTTCTTTCGTCAAAATTTTCAGAAAATCACGTTTTAAGGAAATCCCGCATCGTGCGAAATTATCTTGTTTTTCCTAAACAACACGTTGTAAGTCGAAAAGCTTTCATGTTGCGTGTATGTCTAAGTGTGTAGCCTCAAAAGAGAAGGCACAGGACAGTTTTCTCTCGAAAGGATATGTAAGAATACCACTTCATAAGGAAATACAGTTTTGCAGAGTAAAGACATATACGTACGCATTGGAAACTCTTTACGAGAAGAAATAACGCATCGTACAAAATTAGCTTGTATCTCCAAAACTACACGTTGTATCTCGAAAAGAATTGTTGTGGCGTGTACGTCTTAACATGTAGCATCTAAAGAGAACCAAAAGGAGAATTTTCTTTCGTCAAAATTTTTCAGAAAATCACGTTTTAAGGAAATCCCGCATCGTGCGAAATTATCTTGTTTTTCCTAAACAACACGTTGTAAGTCGAAAAGCTTTCATGTTGCGTGTATGTCTAAGTGTGTAGCCTCAAAAGACAAGGCACAGGACAGTTTTCTCTCGAAAGGATATGTAAGAATACCACTTCATAAGGAAATACAGTTTTGCAGAGTAAAGACATATACGTACGCATTGGAAACTCTTTACGAGAAGAAATAACGCATCGTACAAAATTAGCTTGTATCTCCAAAACTACACGTTGTATCTCGAAAAGAATTGTTGTGGCGTGTACGTCTTAACATGTAGCATCTAAAGAGAACCAAAAGGAGAATTTTCTTTCGTCAAAATTTTTCAGAAAATCACGTTTTAAGGAAATCCCGCATCGTGCGAAATTATCTTGTTTTTCCTAAACAACACGTTGTAAGTCGAAAAGCTTTCATGTTGCGTGTATGTCTAAGTGTGTAGCCTCAAAAGAGAAGGCACAGGACAGTTTTCTCTCGAAAGGATATGTAAGAATACCACTTCATAAGGAAATACAGTTTTGCAGAGTAAAGACATATACGTACGCATTGGAAACTCTTTACGAGAAGAAATAACGCATCGTACAAAATTAGCTTGTATCTCCAAAACTACACGTTGTATCTCGAAAAGAATTGTTGTGGCGTGTACGTCTTAACATGTAGCATCTAAAGAGAACCAAAAGGAGAATTTTCTTTCGTCAAAATTTTTCAGAAAATCACGTTTTAAGGAAATCCCGCATCGTGCGAAATTATCTTGTTTTTCCTAAACAACACGTTGTAAGTCGAAAAGCTTTCATGTTGCGTGTATGTCTAAGTGTGTAGCCTCAAAAGAGAAGGCACAGGACAGTTTTCTCTCGAAAGGATATGTAAGAATACCACTTCATAAGGAAATACAGTTTTGCAGAGTAAAGACATATACGTACGCATTGGAAACTCTTTACGAGAAGAAATAACGCATCGTAAAAAATTAGCTTGTATCTCCAAAACTACACGTTGTATCTCGAAAAGAATTGTTGTGGCGTGTACGTCTTAACATGTAGCATCTAAAGAGAACCAAAAGGAGAATTTTCTTTCGTCAAAAATTTTCAGAAAATCACGTTTTAAGGAAATCCCGCATCGTGCGAAATTATCTTGTTTTTCCTAAACAACACGTTGTAAGTCGAAAAGCTTTCATGTTGCGTGTATGTCTAAGTGTGTAGCCTCAAAAGAGAAGGCACAGGACAGTTTTCTCTCGAAAGGATATGTAAGAATACCACTTCATAAGGAAATACAGTTTTGCAGAGTAAAGACATATACGTACGCATTGGAAACTCTTTACGAGAAGAAATAACGCATAGTACAAAATTAGCTTGTATCTCCAAAATTACACGTTGTATCTCGAAAAGAATTGTTGTGGCGTGTACGTCTTAACATGTAGCATCTAAAGAGAACCAAAAGGAGAATTTTCTTTCGTCAAAATTTTTCAGAAAATCACGTTTTAAGGAAATCCCGCATCGTGCGAAATTATCTTGTTTTTCCTAAACAACACGTTGTAAGTCGAAAAGCTTTCATGTTGCGTGTATGTCTAAGTGTGTAGCCTCAAAAGAGAAGGCACAGGACAGTTTTCTCTCGAAAGGATATGTAAGAATACCACTTCATAAGGAAATACAGTTTTGCAGAGTAAAGACATATACTTACGCATTGGAAACTCTTTACGAGAAGAAATAACGCATCGTACAAAATTAGCTTGTATCTCCAAAACTACACGTTGTATCTCGAAAAGAATTGTTGTGGCGTGTACGTCTTAACATGTAGCATCTAAAGAGAACTAAAAGGAGAATTTTCTTTCGTCAAAATTTTTCAGAAAATCACGTTTTAAGGAAATCCCGCATCGTGCGAAATTATCTTGTTTTTCCTAAACAACACGTTGTAAGTCGAAAAGCTTTCATGTTGCGTGTATGTCTAAGTGTGTAGCCTCAAAAGAGAAGGCACAGGACAGTTTTCTCTCGAAAGGATATGTAAGAATACCACTTCATAAGGAAATACAGTTTTGCAGAGTAAAGACATATACGTACGCATTGGAAACTCTTTACGAGAAGAAATAACGCATAGTACAAAATTAGCTTGTATCTCCAAAACTACACGTTGTATCTCGAAAAGAATTGTTGTGGCGTGTACGTCTTAACATGTAGCATCTAAAGAGAACCAAAAGGAGAATTTTCTTTCGTCAAAATTTTTCAGAAAATCACGTTTAAGGAAATCCCGCATCGTGCGAAATTATCTTGTTTTTCCTAAACAACACGTTGTAAGTCGAAAAGCTTTCATGTTGCGTGTATGTCTAAGTGTGTAGCCTCAAAAGAGAAGGCACAGGACAGTTTTCTCTCGAAAGGATATGTAAGAATACCACTTCATAAGGAAATACAGTTTTGCAGAGTAAAGACATATACGTACGCATTGGAAACTCTTTACGAGAAGAAATAACGCATCGTACAAAATTAGCTTGTATCTCCAAAACTACACGTTGTATCTCGAAAAGAATTGTTGTGGCGTGTACGTCTTAACATGTAGCATCTAAAGAGAACCAAAAGGAAAATTTTCTTTCGTCAAAATTTTTCAGAAAATCACGTTTTATGGAAATCCCGCATCGTGCGAAATTATCTTGTTTTTCCTAAACAACACGTTGTAAGTCGAAAAGCTTTCATGTTGCGTGTATGTCTAAGTGTGTAGCCTCAAAAGAGAAGGCACAGGACAGTTTTCTCTCGAAAGGATATGTAAGAATACCACTTCATAAGGAAATACAGTTTTGCAGAGTAAAGACATATACGTACGCATTGGAAACTCTTTACGAGAAGAAATAACGCATAGTACAAAATTAGCTTGTATCTCCAAAACTACACGTTGTATCTCGAAAAGAATTGTTGTGGCGTGTACGTCTTAACATGTAGCATCTAAAGAGAACCAAAAGGAGAATTTTCTTTCGTCAAAATTTTTCAGAAAATCACGTTTTAAGGAAATCCCGCATCGTGCGAAATTATCTTGTTTTTCCTAAACAACACGTTGTAAGTCGAAAAGCTTTCATGTTGCGTGTATGTCTAAGTGTGTAGCCTCAAAAGAGAAGGCACAGGACAGTTTTCTCTCGAAAGGATATGTAAGAATACCACTTCATAAGGAAATACAGTTTTGCAGAGTAAAGACATATACGTACGCATTGGAAACTCTTTACGAGAAGAAATAACGCATCGTACAAAATTAGCTTGTATCTCCAAAACTACACGTTGTATCTCGAAAAGAATTGTTGTGGCGTGTACGTCTTAACATGTAGCATCTAAAGAGAACCAAAAGGAAAATTTTCTTTCGTCAAAATTTTTCAGAAAATCACGTTTTATGGAAATCCCGCATCGTGCGAAATTATCTTGTTTTTCCTAAACAACACGTTGTAAGTCGAAAAGCTTTCATGTTGCGTGTATGTCTAAGTGTGTAGCCTCAAAAGAGAAGGCACAGGACAGTTTTCTCTCGAAAGGATATGTAAGAATACCACTTCATAAGGAAATACAGTTTTGCAGAGTAAAGACATATACGTACGCATTGGAAACTCTTTACGAGAAGAAATAACGCATAGTACAAAATTAGCTTGTATCTCCAAAACTACACGTTGTATCTCGAAAAGAATTGTTGTGGCGTGTACGTCTTAACATGTAGCATCTAAAGAGAACCAAAAGGAGAATTTTCTTTCGTCAAAATTTTTCAGAAAATCACGTTTTAAGGAAATCCCGCATCGTGCGAAATTATCTTGTTTTTCCTAAACAACACGTTGTAAGTCGAAAAGCTTTCATGTTGCGTGTATGTCTAAGTGTGTAGCCTCAAAAGAGAAGGCACAGGACAGTTTTCTCTCGAAAGGATATGTAAGAATACCACTTCATAAGGAAATACAGTTTTGCAGAGTAAAGACATATACGTACGCATTGGAAACTCTTTACGAGAAGAAATAACGCATCGTACAAAATTAGCTTGTATCTCCAAAACTACACGTTGTATCTCGAAAAGAATTGTTGTGGGGTGTACGTCTTAACATGTAGCATCTAAAGAGAACCAAAAGGAGAATTTTCTTTCGTCAAAATTTTTCAGAAAATCACGTTTTAAGGAAATCCCGCATCGTGCGAAATTATCTTGTTTTTCCTAAACAACACGTTGTAAGTCGAAAAGCTTTCATGTTGCGTGTATGTCTAAGTGTGTAGCCTCAAAAGAGAAGGCACAGGACAGTTTTCTCTCGAAAGGATATGTAAGAATACCACTTCATAAGGAAATACAGTTTTGCAGAGTAAAGACATATACGTACTCATTGGAAACTCTTTACGAGAAGAAATAACGCATAGTACAAAATTAGCTTGTATCTCCAAAACTACACGTTGTATCTCGAAAAGAATTGTTGTGGCGTGTACGTCTTAACATGTAGCATCTAAAGAGAACCAAAAGGAGAATTTTCTTTCGTCAAAATTTTCAGAAAATCACGTTTTAAGGAAATCCCGCATCGTGCGAAATTATCTTGTTTTTCCTAAACAACACGTTGTAAGTCGAAAAGCTTTCATGTTGCGTGTATGTCTAAGTGTGTAGCCTCAAAAGAGAAGGCACAGGACAGTTTTCTCTCGAAAGGATATGTAAGAATACCACTTCATAAGGAAATACAGTTTTGCAGAGTAAAGACATATACGTACGCATTGGAAACTCTTTACGAGAAGAAATAACGCATCGTACAAAATTAGCTTGTATCTCCAAAACTACACGTTGTATCTCGAAAAGAATTGTTGTGGCGTGTACGTCTTAACATGTAGCATCTAAAGAGAACCAAAAGGAGAATTTTCTTTCGTCAAAATTTTTCAGAAAATCACGTTTTAAGGAAATCCCGCATCGTGCGAAATTATCTTGTTTTTCCTAAACAACACGTTGTAAGTCGAAAAGCTTTCATGTTGCGTGTATGTCTAAGTGTGTAGCCTCAAAAGACAAGGCACAGGACAGTTTTCTCTCGAAAGGATATGTAAGAATACCACTTCATAAGGAAATACAGTTTTGCAGAGTAAAGACATATACGTACGCATTGGAAACTCTTTACGAGAAGAAATAACGCATCGTACAAAATTAGCTTGTATCTCCAAAACTACACGTTGTATCTCGAAAAGAATTGTTGTGGCGTGTACGTCTTAACATGTAGCATCTAAAGAGAACCAAAAGGAGAATTTTCTTTCGTCAAAATTTTTCAGAAAATCACGTTTTATGGAAATCCCGCATCGTGCGAAATTATCTTGTTTTTCCTAAACAACACGTTGTAAGTCGAAAAGCTTTCATGTTGCGTGTATGTCTAAGTGTGTAGCCTCAAAAGAGAAGGCACAGGACAGTTTTCTCTCGAAAGGATATGTAAGAATACCACTTCATAAGGAAATACAGTTTTGCAGAGTAAAGACATATACGTACGCATTGGAAACTCTTTACGAGAAGAAATAACGCATCGTACAAAATTAGCTTGTATCTCCAAAACTACACGTTGTATCTCGAAAAGAATTGTTGTGGCGTGTACGTCTTAACATGTAGCATCTAAAGAGAACCAAAAGGAGAATTTTCTTTCGTCAAAATTTTTCAGAAAATCACGTTTTAAGGAAATCCCGCATCGTGCGAAATTATCTTGTTTTTCCTAAACAACACGTTGTAAGTCGAAAAGCTTTCATGTTGCGTGTATGTCTAAGTGTGTAGCCTCAAAAGAGAAGGCACAGGACAGTTTTCTCTCGAAAGGATATGTAAGAATACCACTTCATAAGGAAATACAGTTTTGCAGAGTAAAGACATATACGTACGCATTGGAAACTCTTTACGAGAAGAAATAACGCATCGTAAAAAATTAGCTTGTATCTCCAAAACTACACGTTGTATCTCGAAAAGAATTGTTGTGGCGTGTACGTCTTAACATGTAGCATCTAAAGAGAACCAAAAGGAGAATTTTCTTTCGTCAAAAATTTTCAGAAAATCACGTTTTAAGGAAATCCCGCATCGTGCGAAATTATCTTGTTTTTCCTAAACAACACGTTGTAAGTCGAAAAGCTTTCATGTTGCGTGTATGTCTAAGTGTGTAGCCTCAAAAGAGAAGGCACAGGACAGTTTTCTCTCGAAAGGATATGTAAGAATACCACTTCATAAGGAAATACAGTTTTGCAGAGTAAAGACATATACGTACGCATTGGAAACTCTTTACGAGAAGAAATAACGCATAGTACAAAATTAGCTTGTATCTCCAAAATTACACGTTGTATCTCGAAAAGAATTGTTGTGGCGTGTACGTCTTAACATGTAGCATCTAAAGAGAACCAAAAGGAGAATTTTCTTTCGTCAAAATTTTTCAGAAAATCACGTTTTAAGGAAATCCCGCATCGTGCGAAATTATCTTGTTTTTCCTAAACAACACGTTGTAAGTCGAAAAGCTTTCATGTTGCGTGTATGTCTAAGTGTGTAGCCTCAAAAGAGAAGGCACAGGACAGTTTTCTCTCGAAAGGATATGTAAGAATACCACTTCATAAGGAAATACAGTTTTGCAGAGTAAAGACATATACTTACGCATTGGAAACTCTTTACGAGAAGAAATAACGCATCGTACAAAATTAGCTTGTATCTCCAAAACTACACGTTGTATCTCGAAAAGAATTGTTGTGGCGTGTACGTCTTAACATGTAGCATCTAAAGAGAACTAAAAGGAGAATTTTCTTTCGTCAAAATTTTTCAGAAAATCACGTTTTAAGGAAATCCCGCATCGTGCGAAATTATCTTGTTTTTCCTAAACAACACGTTGTAAGTCGAAAAGCTTTCATGTTGCGTGTATGTCTAAGTGTGTAGCCTCAAAAGAGAAGGCACAGGACAGTTTTCTCTCGAAAGGATATGTAAGAATACCACTTCATAAGGAAATACAGTTTTGCAGAGTAAAGACATATACGTACGCATTGGAAACTCTTTACGAGAAGAAATAACGCATAGTACAAAATTAGCTTGTATCTCCAAAACTACACGTTGTATCTCGAAAAGAATTGTTGTGGCGTGTACGTCTTAACATGTAGCATCTAAAGAGAACCAAAAGGAGAATTTTCTTTCGTCAAAATTTTTCAGAAAATCACGTTTAAGGAAATCCCGCATCGTGCGAAATTATCTTGTTTTTCCTAAACAACACGTTGTAAGTCGAAAAGCTTTCATGTTGCGTGTATGTCTAAGTGTGTAGCCTCAAAAGAGAAGGCACAGGACAGTTTTCTCTCGAAAGGATATGTAAGAATACCACTTCATAAGGAAATACAGTTTTGCAGAGTAAAGACATATACGTACGCATTGGAAACTCTTTACGAGAAGAAATAACGCATCGTACAAAATTAGCTTGTATCTCCAAAACTACACGTTGTATCTCGAAAAGAATTGTTGTGGCGTGTACGTCTTAACATGTAGCATCTAAAGAGAACCAAAAGGAGAATTTTCTTTCGTCAAAATTTTTCAGAAAATCACGTTTTAAGGAAATCCCGCATCGTGCGAAATTATCTTGTTTTTCCTAAACAACACGTTGTAAGTCGAAAAGCTTTCATGTTGCGTGTATGTCTAAGTGTGTAGCCTCAAAAGAGAAGGCACAGGACAGTTTTCTCTCGAAAGGATATGTAAGAATACCACTTCATAAGGAAATACAGTTTTGCAGAGTAAAGGCATATACGTACGCATTGGAAACTCTTTACGAGAAGAAATAACGCATCGTACAAAATTAGCTTGTATCTCCAAAACTACACGTTGTATCTCGAAAAGAATTGTTGTGGGGTGTACGTCTTAACATGTAGCATCTAAAGAGAACCAAAAGGAGAATTTTCTTTCGTCAAAATTTTTCAGAAAATCACGTTTTAAGGAAATCCCGCATCGTGCGAAATTATCTTGTTTTTCCTAAACAACACGTTGTAAGTCGAAAAGCTTTCATGTTGCGTGTATGTCTAAGTGTGTAGCCTCAAAAGAGAAGGCACAGGACAGTTTTCTCTCGAAAGGATATGTAAGAATACCACTTCATAAGGAAATACAGTTTTGCAGAGTAAAGACATATACGTACGCATTGGAAACTCTTTACGAGAAGAAATAACGCATAGTACAAAATTAGCTTGTATCTCCAAAACTACACGTTGTATCTCGAAAAGAATTGTTGTGGCGTGTACGTCTTAACATGTAGCATCTAAAGAGAACCAAAAGGAGAATTTTCTTTCGTCAAAATTTTTCAGAAAATCACGTTTTAAGGAAATCCCGCATCGTGCGAAATTATCTTGTTTTTCCTAAACAACACGTTGTAAGTCGAAAAGCTTTCATGTTGCGTGTATGTCTAAGTGTGTAGCCTCAAAAGAGAAGGCACAGGACAGTTTTCTCTCGAAAGGATATGTAAGAATACCACTTCATAAGGAAATACAGTTTTGCAGAGTAAAGACATATACGTACGCATTGGAAACTCTTTACGAGAAGAAATAACGCATCGTACAAAATTAGCTTGTATCTCCAAAACTACACGTTGTATCTCGAAAAGAATTGTTGTGGCGTGTACGTCTTAACATGTAGCATCTAAAGAGAACCAAAAGGAGAATTTTCTTTCGTCAAAATTTTTCAGAAAATCACGTTTTAAGGAAATCCCGCATCGTGCGAAATTATCTTGTTTTTCCTAAACAACACGTTGTAAGTCGAAAAGCTTTCATGTTGCGTGTATGTCTAAGTGTGTAGCCTCAAAAGACAAGGCACAGGACAGTTTTCTCTCGAAAGGATATGTAAGAATACCACTTCATAAGGAAATACAGTTTTGCAGAGTAAAGACATATACGTACGCATTGGAAACTCTTTACGAGAAGAAATAACGCATCGTACAAAATTAGCTTGTATCTCCAAAACTACACGTTGTATCTCGAAAAGAATTGTTGTGGCGTGTACGTCTTAACATGTAGCATCTAAAGAGAACCAAAAGGAGAATTTTCTTTCGTCAAAATTTTTCAGAAAATCACGTTTTAAGGAAATCCCGCATCGTGCGAAATTATCTTGTTTTTCCTAAACAACACGTTGTAAGTCGAAAAGCTTTCATGTTGCGTGTATGTCTAAGTGTGTAGCCTCAAAAGAGAAGGCACAGGACAGTTTTCTCTCGAAAGGATATGTAAGAATACCACTTCATAAGGAAATACAGTTTTGCAGAGTAAAGACATATACGTATGCATTGGAAACTCTTTACGAGAAGAAATAACGCATAGTACAAAATTAGCTTGTATCTCCAAAACTACACGTTGTATCTCGAAAAGAATTGTTGTGGCGTGTACGTCTTAACATGTAGCATCTAAAGAGAACCAAAAGGAGAATTTTCTTTCGTCAAAATTTTTCAGAAAATCACGTTTTAAGGAAATCCCGCACCGTGCGAAATTATCTTGTTTTTCCTAAACAACACGTTGTAAGTCGAAAAGCTTTCATGTTGCGTGTATGTCTAAGTGTGTAGCCTCAAAAGAGAAGGCACAGGACAGTTTTCTCTCGAAAGGATATGTAAGAATACCACTTCATAAGGAAATACAGTTTTGCAGAGTAAAGACATATACGTACGCATTGGAAACTCTTTACGAGAAGAAATAACGCATCGTACAAAATTAGCTTGTATCTCCAAAACTACACGTTGTATCTCGAAAAGAATTGTTGTGGCGTGTACGTCTTAACATGTAGCATCTAAAGAGAACCAAAAGGAGAATTTTCTTTCGTCAAAATTTTTCAGAAAATCACGTTTTAAGGAAATCCCGCATCGTGCGAAATTATCTTGTTTTTCCTAAACAACACGTTGTAAGTCGAAAAGCTTTCATGTTGCGTGTATGTCTAAGTGTGTAGCCTCAAAAGAGAAGGCACAGGACAGTTTTCTCTCGAAAGGATATGTAAGAATACCACTTCATAAGGAAATACAGTTTTGCAGAGTAAAGACATATACGTACGCATTGGAAACTCTTTACGAGAAGAAATAACGCATAGTACAAAATTAGCTTGTATCTCCAAAATTACACGTTGTATCTCGAAAAGAATTGTTGTGGCGTGTACGTCTTAACATGTAGCATCTAAAGAGAACCAAAAGGAGAATTTTCTTTCGTCAAAATTTTTCAGAAAATCACGTTTTAAGGAAATCCCGCATCGTGCGAAATTATCTTGTTTTTCCTAAACAACACGTTGTAAGTCGAAAAGCTTTCATGTTGCGTGTATGTCTAAGTGTGTAGCCTCAAAAGAGAAGGCACAGGACAGTTTTCTCTCGAAAGGATATGTAAGAATACCACTTCATAAGGAAATACAGTTTTGCAGAGTAAAGACATATACGTACGCATTGGAAACTCTTTACGAGAAGAAATAACGCATCGTACAAAATTAGCTTGTATCTCCAAAACTACACGTTGTATCTCGAAAAGAATTGTTGTGGCGTGTACGTCTTAACATGTAGCATCTAAAGAGAACTAAAAGGAGAATTTTCTTTCGTCAAAATTTTTCAGAAAATCACGTTTTAAGGAAATCCCGCATCGTGCGAAATTATCTTGTTTTTCCTAAACAACACGTTGTAAGTCGAAAAGCTCTCATGTTGCGTGTATGTCTAAGTGTGTAGCCTCAAAAGAGAAGGCACAGGACAGTTTTCTCTCGAAAGGATATGTAAGAATACCACTTCATAAGGAAATACAGTTTTGCAGAGTAAAGACATATACGTACGCATTGGAAACTCTTTACGAGAAGAAATAACGCATAGTACAAAATTAGCTTGTATCTCCAAAACTACACGTTGTATCTCGAAAAGAATTGTTGTGGCGTGTACGTCTTAACATGTAGCATCTAAAGAGAACCAAAAGGAGAATTTTCTTTCGTCAAAATTTTTCAGAAAATCACGTTTAAGGAAATCCCGCATCGTGCGAAATTATCTTGTTTTTCCTAAACAACACGTTGTAAGTCGAAAAGCTTTCATGTTGCGTGTATGTCTAAGTGTGTAGCCTCAAAAGAGAAGGCACAGGACAGTTTTCTCTCGAAAGGATATGTAAGAATACCACTTCATAAGGAAATACAGTTTTGCAGAGTAAAGACATATACGTACGCATTGGAAACTCTTTACGAGAAGAAATAACGCATCGTACAAAATTAGCTTGTATCTCCAAAACTACACGTTGTATCTCGAAAAGAATTGTTGTGGCGTGTACGTCTTAACATGTAGCATCTAAAGAGAACCAAAAGGAAAATTTTCTTTCGTCAAAATTTTTCAGAAAATCACGTTTTATGGAAATCCCGCATCGTGCGAAATTATCTTGTTTTTCCTAAACAACACGTTGTAAGTCGAAAAGCTTTCATGTTGCGTGTATGTCTAAGTGTGTAGCCTCAAAAGAGAAGGCACAGGACAGTTTTCTCTCGAAAGGATATGTAAGAATACCACTTCATAAGGAAATACAGTTTTGCAGAGTAAAGACATATACGTACGCATTGGAAACTCTTTACGAGAAGAAATAACGCATAGTACAAAATTAGCTTGTATCTCCAAAACTACACGTTGTATCTCGAAAAGAATTGTTGTGGCGTGTACGTCTTAACATGTAGCATCTAAAGAGAACCAAAAGGAGAATTTTCTTTCGTCAAAATTTTTCAGAAAATCACGTTTTAAGGAAATCCCGCATCGTGCGAAATTATCTTGTTTTTCCTAAACAACACGTTGTAAGTCGAAAAGCTTTCATGTTGCGTGTATGTCTAAGTGTGTAGCCTCAAAAGAGAAGGCACAGGACAGTTTTCTCTCGAAAGGATATGTAAGAATACCACTTCATAAGGAAATACAGTTTTGCAGAGTAAAGACATATACGTACGCATTGGAAACTCTTTACGAGAAGAAATAACGCATCGTACAAAATTAGCTTGTATCTCCAAAACTACACGTTGTATCTCGAAAAGAATTGTTGTGGGGTGTACGTCTTAACATGTAGCATCTAAAGAGAACCAAAAGGAGAATTTTCTTTCGTCAAAATTTTTCAGAAAATCACGTTTTAAGGAAATCCCGCATCGTGCGAAATTATCTTGTTTTTCCTAAACAACACGTTGTAAGTCGAAAAGCTTTCATGTTGCGTGTATGTCTAAGTGTGTAGCCTCAAAAGAGAAGGCACAGGACAGTTTTCTCTCGAAAGGATATGTAAGAATACCACTTCATAAGGAAATACAGTTTTGCAGAGTAAAGACATATACGTACGCATTGGAAACTCTTTACGAGAAGAAATAACGCATAGTACAAAATTAGCTTGTATCTCCAAAACTACACGTTGTATCTCGAAAAGAATTGTTGTGGCGTGTACGTCTTAACATGTAGCATCTAAAGAGAACCAAAAGGAGAATTTTCTTTCGTCAAAATTTTTCAGAAAATCACGTTTTAAGGAAATCCCGCATCGTGCGAAATTATCTTGTTTTTCCTAAACAACACGTTGTAAGTCGAAAAGCTTTCATGTTGCGTGTATGTCTAAGTGTGTAGCCTCAAAAGAGAAGGCACAGGACAGTTTTCTCTCGAAAGGATATGTAAGAATACCACTTCATAAGGAAATACAGTTTTGCAGAGTAAAGACATATACGTACGCATTGGAAACTCTTTACGAGAAGAAATAACGCATCGTACAAAATTAGCTTGTATCTCCAAAACTACACGTTGTATCTCGAAAAGAATTGTTGTGGCGTGTACGTCTTAACATGTAGCATCTAAAGAGAACCAAAAGGAGAATTTTCTTTCGTCAAAATTTTTCAGAAAATCACGTTTTAAGGAAATCCCGCATCGTGCGAAATTATCTTGTTTTTCCTAAACAACACGTTGTAAGTCGAAAAGCTTTCATGTTGCGTGTATGTCTAAGTGTGTAGCCTCAAAAGACAAGGCACAGGACAGTTTTCTCTCGAAAGGATATGTAAGAATACCACTTCATAAGGAAATACAGTTTTGCAGAGTAAAGACATATACGTACGCATTGGAAACTCTTTACGAGAAGAAATAACGCATCGTACAAAATTAGCTTGTATCTCCAAAACTACACGTTGTATCTCGAAAAGAATTGTTGTGGCGTGTACGTCTTAACATGTAGCATCTAAAGAGAACCAAAAGGAGAATTTTCTTTCGTCAAAATTTTTCAGAAAATCACGTTTTAAGGAAATCCCGCATCGTGCGAAATTATCTTGTTTTTCCTAAACAACACGTTGTAAGTCGAAAAGCTTTCATGTTGCGTGTATGTCTAAGTGTGTAGCCTCAAAAGAGAAGGCACAGGACAGTTTTCTCTCGAAAGGATATGTAAGAATACCACTTCATAAGGAAATACAGTTTTGCAGAGTAAAGACATATACGTATGCATTGGAAACTCTTTACGAGAAGAAATAACGCATAGTACAAAATTAGCTTGTATCTCCAAAACTACACGTTGTATCTCGAAAAGAATTGTTGTGGCGTGTACGTCTTAACATGTAGCATCTAAAGAGAACCAAAAGGAGAATTTTCTTTCGTCAAAATTTTTCAGAAAATCACGTTTTAAGGAAATCCCGCACCGTGCGAAATTATCTTGTTTTTCCTAAACAACACGTTGTAAGTCGAAAAGCTTTCATGTTGCGTGTATGTCTAAGTGTGTAGCCTCAAAAGAGAAGGCACAGGACAGTTTTCTCTCGAAAGGATATGTAAGAATACCACTTCATAAGGAAATACAGTTTTGCAGAGTAAAGACATATACGTACGCATTGGAAACTCTTTACGAGAAGAAATAACGCATAGTATAAAATTAGCTTGTATCTCCAAAACTACACGTTGTATCTCGAAAAGAATTGTTGTGGCGTGTACGTCTTAACATGTAGCATCTAAAGAGAACCAAAAGGAGAATTTTCTTTCGTCAAAATTTTTCAGAAAATCACGTTTTAAGGAAATCCCGCATCGTGCGAAATTATCTTGTTTTTCCTAAACAACACGTTGTAAGTCGAAAAGCTTTCATGTTGCGTGTATGTCTAAGTGTGTAGCCTCAAAAGAGAAGGCACAGGACAGTTTTCTCTCGAAAGGATATGTAAGAATACCACTTCATAAGGAAATACAGTTTTGCAGAGTAAAGACATATACGTACGCATTGGAAACTCTTTACGAGAAGAAATAACGCATCGTACAAAATTAGCTTGTATCTCCAAAACTACACGTTGTATCTCGAAAAGAATTGTTGTGGCGTGTACGTCTTAACATGTAGCATCTAAAGAGAACCAAAAGGAGAATTTTCTTTCGTCAAAATTTTTCAGAAAATCACGTTTTAAGGAAATCCCGCATCGTGCGAAATTATCTTGTTTTTCCTAAACAACACGTTGTAAGTCGAAAAGCTTTCATGTTGCGTGTATGTCTAAGTGTGTAGCCTCAAAAGAGAAGGCACAGGACAGTTTTCTCTCGAAAAGATATGTAAGAATACCACTTCATAAGGAAATACAGTTTTGCAGAGTAAAGACATATACGTACGCATTGGAAACTCTTTACGAGAAGAAATAACGCATCGTACAAAATTAGCTTGTATCTCCAAAACTACACGTTGTATCTCGAAAAGAATTGTTGTGGCGCGTACGTCTTAACATGTAGCATGTAAAGAGAACCAAAAGGAGAATTTTCTTTCGTCAAAATTTTTCAGAAAATCACGTTTTAAGGAAATCCCGCATCGTGCGAAATTATCTTGTTTTTCCTAAACAACACGTTGTAAGTCGAAAAGCTTTCATGTTGCGTGTATGTCTAAGTGTGTAGCCTCAAAAGAGAAGGCACAGGACAGTTTTCTCTCGAAAGGATATGTAAGAATACCACTTCATAAGGAAATACAGTTTTGCAGAGTAAAGACATATACGTACGCATTGGAAACTCTTTATGAGAAGAAATAACGCATCGTACAAAATTAGCTTGTATCTCCAAAACTACACGTTGTATCTCGAAAAGAATTGTTGTGGCGTGTACGTCTTAACATGTAGCATCTAAAGAGAACCAAAAGGAGAATTTTCTTTTGTCAAAATTTTTCAGAAAATCACGTTTTAAGGAAATCCCGCATCGTGCGAAATTATCTTGTTTTTCCTAAACAACACGTTGTAAGTCGAAAAGCTTTCATGTTGCGTGTATGTCTAAGTGTGTAGCCTCAAAAGAGAAGGCACAGGACAGTTTTCTCTCGAAAGGATATGTAAGAATACCACTTCATAAGGAAATACAGTTTTGCAGAGTAAAGACATATACGTACGCATTGGAAACTCATTACCAGAAGAAATAACGCATCGTACAAAATTAGCTTGAATCTCCAAAACTACACGTTGTATCTCGAAAAGAATTGTTGTGGCGTGTACGTCTTAACATGTAGCATCTAAAGAGAACCAAAAGGAGAATTTTCTTTCGTCAAAATTTTTCAGAAAATCACGTTTTAAGGAAATCCCGCATCGTGCGAAATTATCTTGTTTTTCCTAAACAACACGTTGTAAGTCGAAAAGCTTTCATGTTGCGTGTATGTCTAAGTGTGTAGCCTCAAAAGAGAAGGCACAGGACAGTTTTCTCTCGAAAGGATATGTAAGAATACCACTTCATAAGGAAATACAGTTTTGCAGAGTAAAGACATATACGTACGCATTGGAAACTCTTTACGAGAAGAAATAACGCATCGTACAAAATTAGCTTGTATCTCCAAAACTACACGTTGTATCTCGAAAAGAATTGTTGTGGCGTGTACGTCTTAACATGTAGCATCTAAAGAGAACCAAAAGGAGAATTTTCTTTCGTCAAAATTATTCAGAAAATCACGTTTTAAGGAAATCCCGCATCGTGCGAAATTATCTTGTTTTTCCTAAACAACACGTTGTAAGTCGAAAAGCTTTCATGTTGCGTGTTTGTCTAAGTGTGTAGCCTCAAAAGAGAAGGCACAGGACAGTTTTCTCTCGAAAGGATATGTAAGAATACCACTTCATAAGGAAATACAGTTTTGCAGAGTAAAGACATATACGTACGCATTGGAAACTCTTTACGAGAAGAAATAACGCATCGTACAAAATTAGCTTGTATCTCCAAAACTACACGTTGTATCTCGAAAAGAATTGTTGTGGCGTGTACGTCTTAACATGTAGCATCTAAAGAGAACCAAAAGGAGAATTTTCTTTCGTCCAAATTTTTCAGAAAATCACTTTTTAAGGAAATTCCGCATCGTGCGAAATTATCTTGTTTTTCCTAAACAACACGTTGTAAGTCGAAAAGCTTTCATGTTGCGTGTATGTCTAAGTGTGTAGCCTCAAAAGAGAAGGCACAGGACAGTTTTCTCTCGAAAGGATATGTAAGAATACCACTTCATAAGGAAATACAGTTTTGCAGAGTAAAGACATATACGTATGCATTGGAAACTCTTTACGAGAAGAAATAACGCATAGTACAAAATTAGCTTGTATCTCCAAAACTACACGTTGTATCTCGAAAAGAATTGTTGTGGCGTGTACGTCTTAACATGTAGCATCTAAAGAGAACCAAAAGGAGAATTTTCTTTCGTCAAAATTTTTCAGAAAATCACGTTTTAAGGAAATCCCGCATCGTGCGAAATTATCTTGTTTTTCCTAAACAACACGTTGTAAGTCGAAAAGCTTTCATGTTGCGTGTATGTCTAAGTGTGTAGCCTCAAAAGAGAAGGCACAGGACAGTTTTCTCTCGAAAGGATATGTAAGAATACCACTTCATAAGGAAATACAGTTTTGCAGAGTAAAGACATATACGTACGCATTGGAAACTCTTTACGAGAAGAAATAACGCATAGTATAAAATTAGCTTGTATCTCCAAAACTACACGTTGTATCTCGAAAAGAATTGTTGTGGCGTGTACGTCTTAACATGTAGCATCTAAAGAGAACCAAAAGGAGAATTTTCTTTCGTCAAAATTTTTCAGAAAATCACGTTTTAAGGAAATCCCGCATCGTGCGAAATTATCTTGTTTTTCCTAAACAACACGTTGTAAGTCGAAAAGCTTTCATGTTGCGTGTATGTCTAAGTGTGTAGCCTCAAAAGAGAAGGCACAGGACAGTTTTCTCTCGAAAAGATATGTAAGAATACCACTTCATAAGGAAATACAGTTTTGCAGAGTAAAGACATATACGTACGCATTGGAAACTCTTTACGAGAAGAAATAACGCATCGTACAAAATTAGCTTGTATCTCCAAAACTACACGTTGTATCTCGAAAAGAATTGTTGTGGCGCGTACGTCTTAACATGTAGCATGTAAAGAGAACCAAAAGGAGAATTTTCTTTCGTCAAAATTTTTCAGAAAATCACGTTTTAAGGAAATCCCGCATCGTGCGAAATTATCTTGTTTTTCCTAAACAACACGTTGTAAGTCGAAAAGCTTTCATGTTGCGTGTATGTCTAAGTGTGTAGCCTCAAAAGAGAAGGCACAGGACAGTTTTCTCTCGAAAGGATATGTAAGAATACCACTTCATAAGGAAATACAGTTTTGCAGAGTAAAGACATATACGTACGCATTGGAAACTCTTTATGAGAAGAAATAACGCATCGTACAAAATTAGCTTGTATCTCCAAAACTACACGTTGTATCTCGAAAAGAATTGTTGTGGCGTGTACGTCTTAACATGTAGCATCTAAAGAGAACCAAAAGGAGAATTTTCTTTTGTCAAAATTTTTCAGAAAATCACGTTTTAAGGAAATCCCGCATCGTGCGAAATTATCTTGTTTTTCCTAAACAACACGTTGTAAGTCGAAAAGCTTTCATGTTGCGTGTATGTCTAAGTGTGTAGCCTCAAAAGAGAAGGCACAGGACAGTTTTCTCTCGAAAGGATATGTAAGAATACCACTTCATAAGGAAATACAGTTTTGCAGAGTAAAGACATATACGTACGCATTGGAAACTCATTACGAGAAGAAATAACGCATCGTACAAAATTAGCTTGAATCTCCAAAACTACACGTTGTATCTCGAAAAGAATTGTTGTGGCGTGTACGTCTTAACATGTAGCATCTAAAGAGAACCAAAAGGAGAATTTTCTTTCGTCAAAATTTTTCAGAAAATCACGTTTTAAGGAAATCCCGCATCATGCGAAATTATCTTGTTTTTCCTAAACAACACGTTGTAAGTCGAAAAGCTTTCATGTTGCGTGTATGTCTAAGTGTGTAGCCTCAAAAGAGAAGGCACAGGACAGTTTTCTCTTGAAAGGATATGTAAGAATACCACTTCATAAGGAAATACAGTTTTGCAGAGTAAAGACATATACGTACGCATTGGAAACTCTTTACGAGAAGAAATAACGCATCGTACAAAATTAGCTTGTATCTCCAAAACTACACGTTGTATCTCGAAAAGAATTGTTGTGGCGTGTACGTCTTAACATGTAGCATCTAAAGAGAACCAAAAGGAGAATTTTCTTTCGTCAAAATTATTCAGAAAATCACGTTTTAAGGAAATCCCGCATCGTGCGAAATTATCTTGTTTTTCCTAAACAACACGTTGTAAGTCGAAAAGCTTTCATGTTGCGTGTATGTCTAAGTGTGTAGCCTCAAAAGAGAAGGCACAGGACAGTTTTCTCTCGAAAGGATATGTAAGAATACCACTTCATAAGGAAATACAGTTTTGCAGAGTAAAGACATATACGTACGCATTGGAAACTCTTTACGAGAAGAAATAACGCATCGTACAAAATTAGCTTGTATCTCCAAAACTACACGTTGTATCTCGAAAAGAATTGTTGTGGCGTGTACGTCTTAACATGTAGCATCTAAAGAGAACCAAAAGGAGAATTTTCTTTCGTCCAAATTTTTCAGAAAATCACTTTTTAAGGAAATTCCGCATCGTGCGAAATTATCTTGTTTTTCCTAAACAACACGTTGTAAGTCGAAAAGCTTTCATGTTGCGTGTATGTCTAAGTGTGTAGCCTCAAAAGAGAAGGCACAGGACAGTTTTCTCTCGAAAGGATATGTAAGAATACCACTTCATAAGGAAATACAGTTTTGCAGAGTAAAGACATATACGTATGCATTGGAAACTCTTTAAGAGAAGAAATAACGCATAGTACAAAATTAGCTTGTATCTCCAAAACTACACGTTGTATCTCGAAAAGAATTGTTGTGGCGTGTACGTCTTAACATGTAGCATCTAAAGAGAACCAAAAGGAGAATTTTCTTTCGTCAAAATTTTTCAGAAAATCACGTTTTAAGGAAATCCCGCATCGTGCGAAATTATCTTGTTTTTCCTAAACAACACGTTGTAAGTCGAAAAGCTTTCATGTTGCGTGTATGTCTAAGTGTGTAGCCTCAAAAGAGAAGGCACAGGACAGTTTTCTCTCGAAAGGATATGTAAGAATACCACTTCATAAGGAAATACAGTTTTGCAGAGTAAAGACATATACGTACGCATTGGAAACTCTTTACGAGAAGAAATAACGCATAGTATAAAATTAGCTTGTATCTCCAAAACTACACGTTGTATCTCGAAAAGAATTGTTGTGGCGTGTACGTCTTAACATGTAGCATCTAAAGAGAACCAAAAGGAGAATTTTCTTTCGTCAAAATTTTTCAGAAAATCACGTTTTAAGGAAATCCCGCATCGTGCGAAATTATCTTGTTTTTCCTAAACAACACGTTGTAAGTCGAAAAGCTTTCATGTTGCGTGTATGTCTAAGTGTGTAGCCTCAAAAGAGAAGGCACAGGACAGTTTTCTCTCGAAAGGATATGTAAGAATACCACTTCATAAGGAAATACAGTTTTGCAGAGTAAAGACATATACGTACGCATTGGAAACTCTTTACGAGAAGAAATAACGCATCGTACAAAATTAGCTTGTATCTCCAAAACTACACGTTGTATCTCGAAAAGAATTGTTGTGGCGTGTACGTCTTAACATGTAGCATCTAAAGAGAACCAAAAGGAGAATTTTCTTTCGTCAAAATTTTTCAGAAAATCACGTTTTAAGGAAATCCCGCATCGTGCGAAATTATCTTGTTTTTCCTAAACAACACGTTGTAAGTCGAAAAGCTTTCATGTTGCGTGTATGTCTAAGTGTGTAGCCTCAAAAGAGAAGGCACAGGACAGTTTTCTCTCGAAAAGATATGTAAGAATACCACTTCATAAGGAAATACAGTTTTGCAGAGTAAAGACATATACGTACGCATTGGAAACTCTTTACGAGAAGAAATAACGCATCGTACAAAATTAGCTTGTATCTCCAAAACTACACGTTGTATCTCGAAAAGAATTGTTGTGGCGCGTACGTCTTAACATGTAGCATGTAAAGAGAACCAAAAGGAGAATTTTCTTTCGTCAAAATTTTTCAGAAAATCACGTTTTAAGGAAATCCCGCATCGTGCGAAATTATCTTGTTTTTCCTAAACAACACGTTGTAAGTCGAAAAGCTTTCATGTTGCGTGTATGTCTAAGTGTGTAGCCTCAAAAGAGAAGGCACAGGACAGTTTTCTCTCGAAAGGATATGTAAGAATACCACTTCATAAGGAAATACAGTTTTGCAGAGTAAAGACATATACGTACGCATTGGAAACTCTTTATGAGAAGAAATAACGCATCGTACAAAATTAGCTTGTATCTCCAAAACTACACGTTGTATCTCGAAAAGAATTGTTGTGGCGTGTACGTCTTAACATGTAGCATCTAAAGAGAACCAAAAGGAGAATTTTCTTTTGTCAAAATTTTTCAGAAAATCACGTTTTAAGGAAATCCCGCATCGTGCGAAATTATCTTGTTTTTCCTAAACAACACGTTGTAAGTCGAAAAGCTTTCATGTTGCGTGTATGTCTAAGTGTGTAGCCTCAAAAGAGAAGGCACAGGACAGTTTTCTCTCGAAAGGATATGTAAGAATACCACTTCATAAGGAAATACAGTTTTGCAGAGTAAAGACATATACGTACGCATTGGAAACTCATTACGAGAAGAATTAACGCATCGTACAAAATTAGCTTGTATCTCCAAAACTACACGTTGTATCTCGAAAAGAATTGTTGTGGCGTGTACGTCTTAACATGTAGCATCTAAAGAGAACCAAAAGGAGAATTTTCTATTGTCAAAATTTTCAGAAAATCACGTTTTAAGGAAATCCCGCATCGTGCGAAATTATCTTGTTTTTCCTAAACAACACGTTGTAAGTCGAAAAGCTTTCATGTTGCGTGTATGTCTAAGTGTGTAGCCTCAAAAGAGAAGGCACAGGACAGTTTTCTCTCGAAAGGATATGTAAGAATACCACTTCATAAGGAAATACAGTTTTGCAGAGTAAAGACATATACGTACGCATTGGAAACTCATTACGAGAAGAAATAACGCATCGTACAAAATTAGCTTGAATCTCCAAAACTACACGTTGTATCTCGAAAAGAATTGTTGTGGCGTGTACGTCTTAACATGTAGCATCTAAAGAGAACCAAAAGGAGAATTTTCTTTCGTCAAAATTTTTCAGAAAATCACGTTTTAAGGAAATCCCGCATCGTGCGAAATTATCTTGTTTTTCCTAAACAACACGTTGTAAGTCGAAAAGCTTTCATGTTGCGTGTATGTCTAAGTGTGTAGCCTCAAAAGAGAAGGCACAGGACAGTTTTCTCTCGAAAGGATATGTAAGAATACCACTTCATAAGGAAATACAGTTTTGCAGAGTAAAGACATATACGTACGCATTGGAAACTCTTTACGAGAAGAAATAACGCATCGTACAAAATTAGCTTGTATCTCCAAAACTACACGTTGTATCTCGAAAAGAATTGTTGTGGCGTGTACGTCTTAACATGTAGCATCTAAAGAGAACCAAAAGGAGAATTTTCTTTCGTCAAAATTATTCAGAAAATCACGTTTTAAGGAAATCCCGCATCGTGCGAAATTATCTTGTTTTTCCTAAACAACACGTTGTAAGTCGAAAAGCTTTCATGTTGCGTGTATGTCTAAGTGTGTAGCCTCAAAAGAGAAGGCACAGGACAGTTTTCTCTCGAAAGGATATGTAAGAATACCACTTCATAAGGAAATACAGTTTTGCAGAGTAAAGACATATACGTACGCATTGGAAACTCTTTACGAGAAGAAATAACGCATCGTACAAAATTAGCTTGTATCTCCAAAACTACACGTTGTATCTCGAAAAGAATTGTTGTGGCGTGTACGTCTTAACATGTAGCATCTAAAGAGATCCAAAAGGAGAATTTTCTTTCGTCCAAATTTTTCAGAAAATCACTTTTTAAGGAAATTCCGCATCGTGCGAAATTATCTTGTTTTTCCTAAACAACACGTTGTAAGTCGAAAAGCTTTCATGTTGCGTGTATGTCTAAGTGTGTAGCCTCAAAAGAGAAGGCACAGGACAGTTTTCTCTCGAAAGGATATGTAAGAATACCACTTCATAAGGAAATACAGTTTTGCAGAGTAAAGACATATACGTACGCATTGGAAACTCTTTACGAGAAGAAATAACGCATAGTACAAAATTAGCTTGTATCTCCAAAACTACACGTTGTATCTCGAAAAGAATTGTTGTGGCGTGTACGTCTTAACATGTAGCATCTAAAGAGAACCAAAAGGAGAATTTTCTTTCGTCAAAATTTTTCAGAAAATCACGTTTTAAGGAAATCCCGCATCGTGCGAAATTATCTTGTTTTTCCTAAACAACACGTTGTAAGTCGAAAAGCTTTCATGTTGCGTGTATGTCTAAGTGTGTAGCCTCAAAAGAGAAGGCACAGGACAGTTTTCTCTCGAAAGGATATGTAAGAATACCACTTCATAAGGAAATACAGTTTTGCAGAGTAAAGACATATACGTACGCATTGGAAACTCTTTACGAGAAGAAATAACGCATAGTATAAAATTAGCTTGTATCTCCAAAACTACACGTTGTATCTCGAAAAGAATTGTTGTGGCGTGTACGTCTTAACATGTAGCATCTAAAGAGAACCAAAAGGAGAATTTTCTTTCGTCAAAATTTTTCAGAAAATCACGTTTTAAGGAAATCCCGCATCGTGCGAAATTATCTTGTTTTTCCTAAACAACACGTTGTAAGTCGAAAAGCTTTCATGTTGCGTGTATGTCTAAGTGTGTAGCCTCAAAAGAGAAGGCACAGGACAGTTTTCTCTCGAAAGGATATGTAAGAATACCACTTCATAAGGAAATACAGTTTTGCAGAGTAAAGACATATACATACGCATTGGAAACTCTTTACGAGAAGAAATAACGCATCGTACAAAATTAGCTTGTATCTCCAAAACTACACGTTGTATCTCGAAAAGAATTGTTGTGGCGTGTACGTCTTAACATGTAGCATCTAAAGAGAACCAAAAGGAGAATTTTCTTTCGTCAAAATTTTTCAGAAAATCACGTTTTAAGGAAATCCCGCATCGTGCGAAATTATCTTGTTTTTCCTAAACAACACGTTGTAAGTCGAAAAGCTTTCATGTTGCGTGTATGTCTAAGTGTGTAGCCTCAAAAGAGAAGGCACAGGACAGTTTTCTCTCGAAAAGATATGTAAGAATACCACTTCATAAGGAAATACAGTTTTGCAGAGTAAAGACATATACGTACGCATTGGAAACTCTTTACGAGAAGAAATAACGCATCGTACAAAATTAGCTTGTATCTCCAAAACTACACGTTGTATCTCGAAAAGAATTGTTGTGGCGCGTACGTCTTAACATGTAGCATGTAAAGAGAACCAAAAGGAGAATTTTCTTTCGTCAAAATTTTTCAGAAAATCACGTTTTAAGGAAATCCCGCATCGTGCGAAATTATCTTGTTTTTCCTAAACAACACGTTGTAAGTCGAAAAGCTTTCATGTTGCGTGTATGTCTAAGTGTGTAGCCTCAAAAGAGAAGGCACAGGACAGTTTTCTCTCGAAAGGATATGTAAGAATACCACTTCATAAGGAAATACAGTTTTGCAGAGTAAAGACATATACGTACGCATTGGAAACTCATTACGAGAAGAAATAACGCATCGTACAAAATTAGCTTGAATCTCCAAAACTACACGTTGTATCTCGAAAAGAATTGTTGTGGCGTGTACGTCTTAACATGTAGCATCTAAAGAGAACCAAAAGGAGAATTTTCTTTCGTCAAAATTTTTCAGAAAATCACGTTTTAAGGAAATCCCGCATCGTGCGAAATTATCTTGTTTTTCCTAAACAACACGTTGTAAGTCGAAAAGCTTTCATGTTGCGTGTATGTCTAAGTGTGTAGCCTCAAAAGAGAAGGCACAGGACAGTTTTCTCTCGAAAGGATATGTAAGAATACCACTTCATAAGGAAATACAGTTTTGCAGAGTAAAGACATATACGTACGCATTGGAAACTCTTTACGAGAAGAAATAACGCATCGTACAAAATTAGCTTGTATCTCCAAAACTACACGTTGTATCTCGAAAAGAATTGTTGTGGCGTGTACGTCTTAACATGTAGCATCTAAAGAGAACCAAAAGGAGAATTTTCTTTCGTCAAAATTATTCAGAAAATCACGTTTTAAGGAAATCCCGCATCGTGCGAAATTATCTTGTTTTTCCTAAACAACACGTTGTAAGTCGAAAAGCTTTCATGTTGCGTGTATGTCTAAGTGTGTAGCCTCAAAAGAGAAGGCACAGGACAGTTTTCTCTCGAAAGGATATGTAAGAATACCACTTCATAAGGAAATACAGTTTTGCAGAGTAAAGACATATACGTACGCATTGGAAACTCTTTACGAGAAGAAATAACGCATCGTACAAAATTAGCTTGTATCTCCAAAACTACACGTTGTATCTCGAAAAGAATTGTTGTGGCGTGTACGTCTTAACATGTAGCATCTAAAGAGAACCAAAAGGAGAATTTTCTTTGGTCCAAATTTTTCAGAAAATCACTTTTTAAGGAAATTCCGCATCGTGCGAAATTATCTTGTTTTTCCTAAACAACACGTTGTAAGTCGAAAAGCTTTCATGTTGCGTGTATGTCTAAGTGTGTAGCCTCAAAAGAGAAGGCACAGGACAGTTTTCTCTCGAAAGGATATGTAAGAATACCACTTCATAAGGAAATACAGTTTTGCAGAGTAAAGACATATACGTACGCATTGGAAACTCTTTACGAGAAGAAATAACGCATAGTACAAAATTAGCTTGTATCTCCAAAACTACACGTTGTATCTCGAAAAGAATTGTTGTGGCGTGTACGTCTTAACATGTAGCATCTAAAGAGAACCAAAAGGAGAATTTTCTTTCGTCAAAATTTTTCAGAAAATCACGTTTTAAGGAAATCCCGCATCGTTCGAAATTATCTTGTTTTTCCTAAACAACACGTTGTAAGTCGAAAAGCTTTCATGTTGCGTGTATGTCTAAGTGTGTAGCCTCAAAAGAGAAGGCACAGGACAGTTTTCTCTCGAAAGGATATGTAAGAATACCACTTCATAAGGAAATACAGTTTTGCAGAGTAAAGACATATACGTACGCATTGGAAACTCTTTACGAGAAGAAATAACGCATAGTATAAAATTAGCTTGTATCTCCAAAACTACACGTTGTATCTCGAAAAGAATTGTTGTGGCGTGTACGTCTTAACATGTAGCATCTAAAGAGAACCAAAAGGAGAATTTTCTTTCGTCAAAATTTTTCAGAAAATCACGTTTTAAGGAAATCCCGCATCGTGCGAAATTATCTTGTTTTTCCTAAACAACACGTTGTAAGTCGAAAAGCTTTCATGTTGCGTGTATGTCTAAGTGTGTAGCCTCAAAAGAGAAGGCACAGGACAGTTTTCTCTCGAAAGGATATGTAAGAATACCACTTCATAAGGAAATACAGTTTTGCAGAGTAAAGACATATACGTACGCATTGGAAACTCTTTACGAGAAGAAATAACGCATCGTACAAAATTAGCTTGTATCTCCAAAACTACACGTTGTATCTCGAAAAGAATTGTTGTGGCGTGTACGTCTTAACATGTAGCATCTAAAGAGAACCAAAAGGAGAATTTTCTTTCGTCAAAATTTTTCAGAAAATCACGTTTTAAGGAAATCCCGCATCGTGCGAAATTATCTTGTTTTTCCTAAACAACACGTTGTAAGTCGAAAAGCTTTCATGTTGCGTGTATGTCTAAGTGTGTAGCCTCAAAAGAGAAGGCACAGGACAGTTTTCTCTCGAAAAGATATGTAAGAATACCACTTCATAAGGAAATACAGTTTTGCAGAGTAAAGACATATACGTACGCATTGGAAACTCTTTACGAGAAGAAATAACGCATCGTACAAAATTAGCTTGTATCTCCAAAACTACACGTTGTATCTCGAAAAGAATTGTTGTGGCGCGTACGTCTTAACATGTAGCATCTAAAGAGAACCAAAAGGAGAATTTTCTTTCGTCAAAATTTTTCAGAAAATCACGTTTTAAGGAAATCCCGCATCGTGCGAAATTATCTTGTTTTTCCTAAACAACACGTTGTAAGTCGAAAAGCTTTCATGTTGCGTGTATGTCTAAGTGTGTAGCCTCAAAAGAGAAGGCACAGGACAGTTTTCTCTCGAAAGGATATGTAAGAATACCACTTCATAAGGAAATACAGTTTTGCAGAGTAAAGACATATACGTACGCATTGGAAACTCTTTATGAGAAGAAATAACGCATCGTACAAAATTAGCTTGTATCTCCAAAACTACACGTTGTATCTCGAAAAGAATTGTTGTGGCGTGTACGTCTTAACATGTAGCATCTAAAGAGAACCAAAAGGAGAATTTTCTTTTGTCAAAATTTTTCAGAAAATCACGTTTTAAGGAAATCCCGCATCGTGCGAAATTATCTTGTTTTTCCTAAACAACACGTTGTAAGTCGAAAAGCTTTCATGTTGTGTGTATGTCTAAGTGTGTAGCCTCAAAAGAGAAGGCACAGGACAGTTTTCTCTCGAAAGGATATGTAAGAATACCACTTCATAAGGAAATACAGTTTTGCAGAGTAAAGACATATACGTACGCATTGGAAACTCATTACGAGAAGAAATAACGCATCGTACAAAATTAGCTTGTATCTCCAAAACTACACGTTGTATCTCGAAAAGAATTGTTGTGGCGTGTACGTCTTAACATGTAGCATCTAAAGAGAACCAAAAGGAGAATTTTCTTTCGTCAAAATTTTTCAGAAAATCACGTTTTAAGGAAATCCCGCATCGTGCGAAATTATCTTGTTTTTCCTAAACAACACGTTGTAAGACGAAAAGCTTTCATGTTGCGTGTATGTCTAAGTGTGTAGCCTCAAAAGAGAAGGCACAGGACAGTTTTCTCTCGAAAGGATATGTAAGAATACCACTTCATAAGGAAATACAGTTTTGCAGAGTAAAGACATATACGTACGCATTGGAAACTCATTACGAGAAGAAATAACGCATCGTACAAAATTAGCTTGAATCTCCAAAACTACACGTTGTATCTCGAAAAGAATTGTTGTGGCGTGTACGTCTTAACATGTAGCATCTAAAGAGAACCAAAAGGAGAATTTTCTTTCGTCAAAATTTTTCAGAAAATCACGTTTTAAGGAAATCCCGCATCGTGCGAAATTATCTTGTTTTTCCTAAACAACACGTTGTAAGTCGAAAAGCTTTCATGTTGCGTGTATGTCTAAGTGTGTAGCCTCAAAAGAGAAGGCACAGGACAGTTTTCTCTCGAAAGGATATGTAAGAATACCACTTCATAAGGAAATACAGTTTTGCAGAGTAAAGACATATACGTACGCATTGGAAACTCTTTACGAGAAGAAATAACGCATCGTACAAAATTAGCTTGTATCTCCAAAACTACACGTTGTATCTCGAAAAGAATTGTTGTGGCGTGTACGTCTTAACATGTAGCATCTAAAGAGAACCAATAGGAGAATTTTCTTTCGTCAAAATTATTCAGAAAATCACGTTTTAAGGAAATCCCGCATCGTGCGAAATTATCTTGTTTTTCCTAAACAACACGTTGTAAGTCGAAAAGCTTTCATGTTGCGTGTATGTCTAAGTGTGTAGCCTCAAAAGAGAAGGCACAGGACAGTTTTCTCTCGAAAGGATATGTAAGAATACCACTTCATAAGGAAATACAGTTTTGCAGAGTAAAGACATATACGTACGCATTGGAAACTCTTTACGAGAAGAAATAACGCATCGTACAAAATTAGCTTGTATCTCCAAAACTACACGTTGTATCTCGAAAAGAATTGTTGTGGCGTGTACGTCTTAACATGTAGCATCTAAAGAGAACCAAAAGGAGAATTTTCTTTCGTCAAAATTTTTCAGAAAATCACGTTTTAAGGAAATCCCGCATCGTGCGAAATTATCTTGTTTTTCCTAAACAACACGTTGTAAGTCGAAAAGCTTTCATGTTGCGTGTATGTCTAAGTGTGTAGCCTCAAAAGAGAAGGCACAGGACAGTTTTCTCTCGAAAGGATATGTAAGAATACCACTTCATAAGGAAATACAGTTTTGCAGAGTAAAGACATATACGTACGCATTGGAAACTCATTACGAGAAGAAATAACGCATCGTACAAAATTAGCTTGTATCTCCAAAACTACACGTTGTATCTCGAAAAGAATTGTTGTGGCGTGTACGTCTTAACATGTAGCATCTAAAGAGAACCAAAAGGAGAATTTTCTTTCGTCAAAATTTTTCAGAAAATCACGTTTTAAGGAAATCCCGCATCGTGCGAAATTATCTTGTTTTTCCTAAACAACACGTTGTAAGACGAAAAGCTTTCATGTTGCGTGTATGTCTAAGTGTGTAGCCTCAAAAGAGAAGGCACAGGACAGTTTTCTCTCGAAAGGATATGTAAGAATACCACTTCATAAGGAAATACAGTTTTGCAGAGTAAAGACATATACGTACGCATTGGAAACTCATTACGAGAAGAAATAACGCATCGTACAAAATTAGCTTGAATCTCCAAAACTACACGTTGTATCTCGAAAAGAATTGTTGTGGCGTGTACGTCTTAACATGTAGCATCTAAAGAGAACCAAAAGGAGAATTTTCTTTCGTCAAAATTTTTCAGAAAATCACGTTTTAAGGAAATCCCGCATCGTGCGAAATTATCTTGTTTTTCCTAAACAACACGTTGTAAGTCGAAAAGCTTTCATGTTGCGTGTATGTCTAAGTGTGTAGCCTCAAAAGAGAAGGCACAGGACAGTTTTCTCTCGAAAGGATATGTAAGAATACCACTTCATAAGGAAATACAGTTTTGCAGAGTAAAGACATATACGTACGCATTGGAAACTCTTTACGAGAAGAAATAACGCATCGTACAAAATTAGCTTGTATCTCCAAAACTACACGTTGTATCTCGAAAAGAATTGTTGTGGCGTGTACGTCTTAACATGTAGCATCTAAAGAGAACCAATAGGAGAATTTTCTTTCGTCAAAATTATTCAGAAAATCACGTTTTAAGGAAATCCCGCATCGTGCGAAATTATCTTGTTTTTCCTAAACAACACGTTGTAAGTCGAAAAGCTTTCATGTTGCGTGTATGTCTAAGTGTGTAGCCTCAAAAGAGAAGGCACAGGACAGTTTTCTCTCGAAAGGATATGTAAGAATACCACTTCATAAGGAAATACAGTTTTGCAGAGTAAAGACATATATGTACGCATTGGAAACTCTTTACGAGAAGAAATAACGCATCGTACAAAATTAGCTTGTATCTCCAAAACTACACGTTGTATCTCGAAAAGAATTGTTGTGGCGTGTACGTCTTAACATGTAGCATCTAAAGAGAACCAAAAGGAGAATTTTCTTTCGTCAAAATTTTTCAGAAAATCACGTTTTAAGGAAATCCCGCATCGTGCGAAATTATCTTGTTTTTCCTAAACAACACGTTGTAAGTCGAAAAGCTTTCATGTTGCGTGTATGTCTAAGTGTGTAGCCTCAAAAGAGAAGGCACAGGACAGTTTTCTCTCGAAAGGATATGTAAGAATACCACTTCATAAGGAAATACAGTTTTGCAGAGTAAAGACATATACGTACGCATTGGAAACTCTTTACGAGAAGAAATAACGCATCGTACAAAATTAGCTTGTATCTCAAAAACTACACGTTGTATCTCGAAGAGAATTGTTGTGGCGTGTACGTCTTAACATGTAGCATCTAAAGAGAACCAAAAGGAGAATTTTCTTTCGTCAAAATTTTTCAGAAAATCACGTTTTAAGGAAATCCCGCATCGTGCGAAATTATCTTGTTTTTCCTAAACAACACGTTGTAAGTCGAAAAGCTTTCATGTTGCGTGTATGTCTAAGTGTGTAGCCTCAAAAGAGAAGGCACAGGACAGTTTTCTCTCGAACGGATATGTAAGAATACCACTTCATAAGGAAATACAGTTTTGCAGAGTAAAGACATATACGTACGCATTGGAAACTCTTTACGAGAAGAAATAACGCATAGTACAAAATTAGCTTGTATCTCCAAAACTACACGTTGTATCTCGAAAAGAATTGTTGTGGCGTGTACGTCTTAACATGTAGCATCTAAAGAGAACCAAAAGGAGAATTTTCTTTCGTCAAAATTTTTCAGAAAATCACGTTTTAAGGAAATCCAGCATCGTGCGAAATTATCTTGTTTTTCCTAAACAACACGTTGTAAGTCGAAAAGCTTTCATGTTGCGTGTATGTCTAAGTGTGTAGCCTCAAAAGAGAAGGCACAGGACAGTTTTCTCTCGAAAGGATATGTAAGAATACCACTTCATAAGGAAATACAGTTTTGCAGAGTAAAGACATATACGTACGCATTGGAAACTCTTTACGAGAAGAAATAACGCATCGTACAAAATTAGCTTGTATCTCCAAAACTACACGTTGTATCTCGAAAAGAATTGTTGTGGCGTGTACGTCTTAACATGTAGGATCTAAAGAGAACCAAAAGGAGAATTTTCTTTCGTCAAAATTTTTCAGAAAATCACGTTTTAAGGAAATCCCGCATCGTGCGAAATTATCTTGTTTTTCCTAAACAACACGTTGTAAGTCGAAAAGCTTTCATGTTGCGTGTATGTCTAAGTGTGTAGCCTCAAAAGAGAAGGCACAGGACAGTTTTCTCTCGAAAGGATATGTAAGAATACCACTTCATAAGGAAATACAGTTTTGCAGAGTAAAGACACATACGTACGCATTGGAAACTCTTTACGAGAAGAAATAACGCATAGTACAAAATTAGCTTGTATCTCCAAAACTATACGTTGTATCTCGAAAAGAATTGTTGTGGCGTGTACGTCTTAACATGTAGCATCTAAAGAGAACCAAAAGGAGAATTTTCTTTCGTCAAAATTTTTCAGAAAATCACGTTTTAAGGAAATCCCGCATCGTGCGAAATTATCTTGTTTTTCCTAAACAACACGTTGTAAGTCGAAAAGCTTTCATGTTGCGTGTATGTCTAAATGTGTAGCCTCAAAAGAGAAGGCACAGGACAGTTTTCTCTCGAAGGGATATGTAAGAATACCACTTCATAAGGAAATACAGTTTTGCAGAGTAAAGACATATACGTACGCATTGGAAACTCTTTACGAGAAGAAATAACGCATAGTACAAAATTAGCTTGTATCTCCAAAACTACACGTTGTATCTCGAAAAGAATTGTTGTGGCGTGTACGTCTTAACATGTAGCATCTAAAGAGAACCAAAAGGAGAATTTTCTTTCGTCAAAATTTTTCAGAAAATCACGTTTTAAGGAAATCCCGCATCGTGCGAAATTATCTTGTTTTTCCTAAACAACACGTTGTAAGTCGAAAAGCTTTCATGTTGCGTGTATGTCTAAGTGTGTAGCATCAAAAGAGAAGGCACAGGACAGTTTTCTCTCAAAAGGATATGTAAGAATACCACTTCATAAGGAAATACAGTTTTGCAGAGTAAAGACATATACGTACGCATTGGAAACTCTTTACGAGAAGAAATAACGCATCGTACAAAATTAGCTTGTATCTCCAAAACTACACGTTGTATCTCGAAAAGAATTGTTGTGGCGCGTACGTCTTAACATGTAGCATCTAAAGAGAACCAAAAGGAGAATTTTCTTTCGTCAAAATTTTTCAGAAAATCACGTTTTAAGGAAATCCCGCATCGTGCGAAATTACCTTGTTTTTCCTAAACAACACGTTGTAAGTCGAAAAGCTTTCATGTTGCGTGTATGTCTAAGTGTGTAGCCTCAAAAGAGAAGGCACAGGACAGTTTTCTCTCGAAAGGATATGTAAGAATACCACTTCATAAGGAAATACAGTTTTGCAGAGTAAAGACATATACGTACGCATTGGAAAGTCTTTACGAGAAGAAATAACGCATCGTACAAAATTAGCTTGTATCTCCAAAACTACACGTTGTATCTCGAAAAGAATTGTTGTGGCGTGTACGTCTTAACATGTAGCATCTAAAGAGAACCAAAAGGAGAATTTTCTTTCGTCAAAATTTTTCAGAAAATCACGTTTTAAGGAAATCCCGCATCGTGCGAAATTATCTGGTTTTTCCTAAACAACACGTTGTAAGTCGAAAAGCTTTCATGTTGCGTGTATGTCTAAGTGTGTAGCCTCAAAAGAGAAGGCACAGGACAGTTTTCTCTCGAAAGGATATGTAAGAATACCACTTCATAAGGAAATACAGTTTTGCAGAGTAAAGACATATACGTACGCATTGGAAACTCATTAGGAGAAGAAATAACGCATCGTACAAAATTAGCTTGTATCTCCAAAACTACACGTTGTATCTCGAAAAGAATTGTTGTGGCGTGTACGTCTTAACATGTAGCATCTAAAGAGAACCAAAAGGAGAATTTTCTTTCGTCAAAATTTTTCAGAAAATCACGTTTTAAGGAAATCCCGCATCGTGCGAAATTATCTTGTTTTTCCTAAACAACACGTTGTAAGTCGAAAAGCTTTCATGTTGCGTGTATGTCTAAGTGTGTAGCCTCAAAAGAGAAGGCACAGGACAATTTTCTCTCGAAAGGATATGTAAGAATACCACTTCATAAGGAAATACAGTTTTGCAGAGTAAAGACATATACGTACGCATTGGAAACTCTTTACGAGAAGAAATAACGCATAGTACAAAATTAGCTTGTATCTCCAAAACTACACGTTGTATCTCGAAAAGAATTGTTGTGGCGTGTACGTCTTAACATGTAGCATCTAAAGAGAACCAAAAGGAGAATTTTCTTTCGTCAAAATTTTTCAGAAAATCACGTTTTAAGGAAATCCCGCATCGTGCGAAATTATCTTGTTTTTCCTAAACAACACGTTGTAAGTCGAAAAGCTTTCATGTTGCGTGTATGTCTAAGTGTGTAGCCTCAAAAGAGAAGGCACAGGACAGTTTTCTCTCGAAAGGATATGTAAGAATACCACTTCATAAGGAAATACAGTTTTGCAGAGTAAAGACATATACGTACGCATTGGAAACTCTTTACGAGAAGAAATAACGCATCGTACAAAATTAGCTTGTATCTCCAAAACTACACGTTGTATCTCGAAGAGAATTGTTGTGGCGTGTACGTCTTAACATGTAGCATCTAAAGAGAACCAAAAGGAGAATTTTCTTTCGTCAAAATTTTTCAGAAAATCACGTTTTAAGGAAATCCCGCATCGTGCGAAATTATCTTGTTTTTCCTAAACAACACGTTGTAAGTCGAAAAGCTTTCATGTTGCGTGTATGTCTAAGTGTGTAGCCTCAAAAGAGAAGGCACAGGACAGTTTTCTCTCGAACGGATATGTAAGAATACCACTTCATAAGGAAATACAGTTTTGCAGAGTAAAGACATATACGTACGCATTGGAAACTCTTTACGAGAAGAAATAACGCATAGTACAAAATTAGCTTGTATCTCCAAAACTACACGTTGTATCTCGAAAAGAATTGTTGTGGCGTGTACGTCTTAACATGTAGCATCTAAAGAGAACCAAAAGGAGAATTTTCTTTCGTCAAAATTTTTCAGAAAATCACGTTTTAAGGAAATCCAGCATCGTGCGAAATTATCTTGTTTTTCCTAAACAACACGTTGTAAGTCGAAAAGCTTTCATGTTGCGTGTATGTCTAAGTGTGTAGCCTCAAAAGAGAAGGCACAGGACAGTTTTCTCTCGAAAGGATATGTAAGAATACCACTTCATAAGGAAATACAGTTTTGCAGAGTAAAGACATATACGTACGCATTGGAAACTCTTTACGAGAAGAAATAACGCATCGTACAAAATTAGCTTGTATCTCCAAAACTACACGTTGTATCTCGAAAAGAATTGTTGTGGCGTGTACGTCTTAACATGTAGGATCTAAAGAGAACCAAAAGGAGAATTTTCTTTCGTCAAAATTTTTCAGAAAATCACGTTTTAAGGAAATCCCGCATCGTGCGAAATTATCTTGTTTTTCCTAAACAACACGTTGTAAGTCGAAAAGCTTTCATGTTGCGTGTATGTCTAAGTGTGTAGCCTCAAAAGAGAAGGCACAGGACAGTTTTCTCTCGAAAGGATATGTAAGAATACCACTTCATAAGGAAATACAGTTTTGCAGAGTAAAGACACATACGTACGCATTGGAAACTCTTTACGAGAAGAAATAACGCATAGTACAAAATTAGCTTGTATCTCCAAAACTATACGTTGTATCTCGAAAAGAATTGTTGTGGCGTGTACGTCTTAACATGTAGCATCTAAAGAGAACCAAAAGGAGAATTTTCTTTCGTCAAAATTTTTCAGAAAATCACGTTTTAAGGAAATCCCGCATCGTGCGAAATTATCTTGTTTTTCCTAAACAACACGTTGTAAGTCGAAAAGCTTTCATGTTGCGTGTATGTCTAAATGTGTAGCCTCAAAAGAGAAGGCACAGGACAGTTTTCTCTCGAAGGGATATGTAAGAATACCACTTCATAAGGAAATACAGTTTTGCAGAGTAAAGACATATACGTACGCATTGGAAACTCTTTACGAGAAGAAATAACGCATAGTACAAAATTAGCTTGTATCTCCAAAACTACACGTTGTATCTCGAAAAGAATTGTTGTGGCGTGTACGTCTTAACATGTAGCATCTAAAGAGAACCAAAAGGAGAATTTTCTTTCGTCAAAATTTTTCAGAAAATCACGTTTTAAGGAAATCCCGCATCGTGCGAAATTATCTTGTTTTTCCTAAACAACACGTTGTAAGTCGAAAAGCTTTCATGTTGCGTGTATGTCTAAGTGTGTAGCATCAAAAGAGAAGGCACAGGACAGTTTTCTCTCGAAAGGATATGTAAGAATACCACTTCATAAGGAAATACAGTTTTGCAGAGTAAAGACATATACGTACGCATTGGAAACTCTTTACGAGAAGAAATAACGCATCGTACAAAATTAGCTTGTATCTCCAAAACTACACGTTGTATCTCGAAAAGAATTGTTGTGGCGCGTACGTCTTAACATGTAGCATCTAAAGAGAACCAAAAGGAGAATTTTCTTTCGTCAAAATTTTTCAGAAAATCACGTTTTAAGGAAATCCCGCATCGTGCGAAATTACCTTGTTTTTCCTAAACAACACGTTGTAAGTCGAAAAGCTTTCATGTTGCGTGTATGTCTAAGTGTGTAGCCTCAAAAGAGAAGGCACAGGACAGTTTTCTCTCGAAAGGATATGTAAGAATACCACTTCATAAGGAAATACAGTTTTGCAGAGTAAAGACATATACGTACGCATTGGAAAGTCTTTACGAGAAGAAATAACGCATCGTACAAAATTAGCTTGTATCTCCAAAACTACACGTTGTATCTCGAAAAGAATTGTTGTGGCGTGTACGTCTTAACATGTAGCATCTAAAGAGAACCAAAAGGAGAATTTTCTTTCGTCAAAATTTTTCAGAAAATCACGTTTTAAGGAAATCCCGCATCGTGCGAAATTATCTGGTTTTTCCTAAACAACACGTTGTAAGTCGAAAAGCTTTCATGTTGCGTGTATGTCTAAGTGTGTAGCCTCAAAAGAGAAGGCACAGGACAGTTTTCTCTCGAAAGGATATGTAAGAATACCACTTCATAAGGAAATACAGTTTTGCAGAGTAAAGACATATACGTACGCATTGGAAACTCATTAGGAGAAGAAATAACGCATCGTACAAAATTAGCTTGTATCTCCAAAACTACACGTTGTATCTCGAAAAGAATTGTTGTGGCGTGTACGTCTTAACATGTAGCATCTAAAGAGAACCAAAAGGAGAATTTTCTTTCGTCAAAATTTTTCAGAAAATCACGTTTTAAGGAAATCCCGCATCGTGCGAAATTATCTTGTTTTTCCTAAACAACACGTTGTAAGTCGAAAAGCTTTCATGTTGCGTGTATGTCTAAGTGTGTAGCCTCAAAAGAGAAGGCACAGGACAATTTTCTCTCGAAAGGATATGTAAGAATACCACTTCATAAGGAAATACAGTTTTGCAGAGTAAAGACATATACGTACGCATTGGAAACTCTTTACGAGAAGAAATAACGCATAGTACAAAATTAGCTTGTATCTCCAAAACTACACGTTGTATCTCGAAAAGAATTGTTGTGGCGTGTACGTCTTAACATGTAGCATCTAAAGAGAACCAAAAGGAGAATTTTCTTTCGTCAAAATTTTTCAGAAAATCACGTTTTAAGGAAATCCCGCATCGTGCGAAATTATCTTGTTTTTCCTAAACAACACGTTGTAAGTCGAAAAGCTTTCATGTTGCGTGTATGTCTAAGTGTGTAGCCTCAAAAGAGAAGGCACAGGACAGTTTTCTCTCGAAAGGATATGTAAGAATACCACTTCATAAGGAAATACAGTTTTGCAGAGTAAAGACATATATGTACGCATTGGAAACTCTTTACGAGAAGAAATAACGCATCGTACAAAATTAGCTTGTATCTCCAAAACTACACGTTGTATCTCGAAAAGAATTGTTGTGGCGTGTACGTCTTAACATGTAGCATCTAAAGAGAACCTAAAGGAGAATTTTCTTTCGTCAAAATTTTTCAGAAAATCACGTTTTAAGGGAATCCCTCATCGTGCGAAATTATCTTGTTTTTCCTAAACAACACGTTGTAAGTCGAAAAGCTTTCATGTTGCGTGTATGTCTAAGTGTGTAGCCTCAAAAGAGAAGGCACAGGACAGTTTTCTCTCGAAAGGATATGTAAGAATACCACTTCATAAGGAAATACAGTTTTGCAGAGTAAAGACATATACGTACGCATTGGAAACTCTTTATGAGAAGAAATAACGCATAGTACAAAATTAGCTTGTATCTCCAAAACTACACGTTGTATCTCGAAAAGAATTGTTGTGGCGTGTACGTCTTAACATGTAGTATCTAAAGAGAACCAAAAGGAGAATTTTCTTTCGTCAAAATTTTTCAGAAAATCACGTTTTAAGGAAATCCCGCATCGTGCGAAATTATCTTGTTTTTCCTAAACAACACGTTGTAAGTCGAAAAGCTTTCATGTTGCGTGTATGTCTAAGTGTGTAGCCTCAAAAGAGAAGGCACAGGACAGTTTTCTCTCGAAAGGATATGTAAGAATACCACTTCATAAGGAAATACAGTTTTGCAGAGTAAAGACATATACGTACGCATTGGAAACTCTTTACGAGAAGAAATAACGCATCGTACAAAATTAGTTTGTATCTCCAAAACTACACGTTGTATCTCGAAAAGAATTGTTGTGGCGTGTACGTCTTAACATGTAGCATCTAAAGAGAACCAAAAGGAGAATTTTCTTTCTTCAAAATTTTTCAGAAAATCACGTTTTAAGGAAATCCCGCATCGTGCGAAATTATCTTGTTTTTCCTAAACAACACGTTGTAAGTCGAAAAGCTTTCATGTTGCGTGTATGTCTAAGTGTGTAGCCTCAAAAGAGAAGGCACAGGACAGTTTTCTCTCGAAAGGATATGTAAGAATACCACTTCATAAGGAAATACAGTTTTGCAGAGTAAAGACATATACGTACGCATTGGAAACTCTTTACGAGAAGAAATAACGCATAGTACAAAATTAGCTTGTATCTCCAAAACTACACGTTGTATCTCGAAAAGAATTGTTGTGGCGTGTACGTCTTAACATGTAGCATCTAAAGAGAACCAAAAGGAGAATTTTCTTTCGTCAAAATTTTTCAGAAAATCACGTTTTAAGGAAATCCCGCATCGTGCGAAATTATCTTGTTTTTCCTAAACAACACGTTGTAAGTCGAAAAGCTTTCATGTTGCGTGTATGTCTAAGTGTGTAGCCTCAAAAGAGAAGGCACAGGACAGTTTTCTCTCGAAAGGATATGTAAGAATACCACTTCATAAGGAAATACAGTTTTGCAGAGTAAAGACATTTACGTACGCATTGGAAACTCTTTACGAGAAGAAATAACGCATCGTACAAAATTAGCTTGTATCTCCAAAACTACACGTTGTATCTCGAAAAGAATTGTTGTGGCGTGTACGTCTTAACATGTAGCATCTAAAAAGAACCTAAAGGAGAATTTTCTTTCGTCAAAATTTTTCAGAAAATCACGTTTTAAGGAAATCCCGCATCGTGCGAAATTATCTTGTTTTTCCTAAACAACACGTTGTAAGTCGAAAAGCTTTCATGTTGCGTGTATGTCTAAGTGTGTAGCCTCAAAAGAGAAGGCACAGGACAGTTTTCTCTCGAAAGGATATGTAAGAATACCACTTCATAAGGAAATACAGTTTTGCAGAGTAAAGACATATACGTACGCATTGGAAACTCTTTACGAGAAGAAATAACGCATCGTACAAAATTAGCTTGTATCTCCAAAACTACACGTTGTATCTCGAAAAGAATTGTTGTGGCGTGTACGTCTTAACATGTAGCATCTAAAGAGAACCAAAAGGAGAATTTTCTTTCGTCAAAATTTTTCAGAAAATCACGTTTTAAGGAAATCCCGCATCGTGCGAAATTATCTTGTTTTTCCTAAACAACACGTTGTAAGTCGAAAAGCTTTCATGTTGCGTGTATGTCTAAGTGTGTAGCCTCAAAAGAGAAGGCACAGGACAGTTTTCTCTCGAAAGGATATGTAAGAATACCACTTCATAAGGAAATACAGTTTTGCAGAGTAAAGACATATACGTACGCATTGGAAACTCTTTACGAGAAGAAATAACGCATAGTACAAAATTAGCTTGTATCTCCAAAACTACACGTTGTATCTCGAAAAGAATTGTTGTGGCGTGTACGTCTTAACATGTAGCATCTAAAGAGAACCAAAAGGAGAATTTTCTTTCGTCAAAATTTTTCAGAAAATCACGTTTTAAGGAAATCCCGCATCGTGCGAAATTATCTTGTTTTTCCTAAACAACACGTTGTAAGTCGAAAAGCTTTCATGTTGCGTGTATGTCTAAGTGTGTAGCCTCAAAAGAGAAGGCACAGGACAGTTTTCTCTCGAAAGGATATGTAAGAATACCACTTCATAAGGAAATACAGTTTTGCAGAGTAAAGACATATACGTACGCATTGGAAACTCTTTACGAGAAGAAATAACGCATAGTACAAAATTAGCTTGTATCTCCAAAACTACACGTTGTATCTCGAAAAGAATTGTTGTGGCGTGTACGTCTTAACATGTAGCATCTAAAGAGAACCAAAAGGAGAATTTTCTTTCGTCAAAATTTTTCAGAAAATCACGTTTTAAGGAAATCCCGCATCGTGCGAAATTATCTTGTTTTTCCTAAACAACACGTTGTAAGTCGAAAAGCTTTCATGTTGCGTGTATGTCTAAGTGTGTAGCCTCAAAAGAGAAGGCACAGGACAGTTTTCTCTCGAAAGGATATGTAAGAATACCACTTCATAAGGAAATACAGTTTTGCAGAGTAAAGACATATACGTACGCATTGGAAACTCTTTACGAGAAGAAATAACGCATCGTACAAAATTAGCTTGTATCTCCAAAACTACACGTTGTATCTCGAAAAGAATTGTTGTGGCGTGTACGTCTTAACATGTAGGATCTAAAGAGAACCAAAAGGAGAATTTTCTTTCGTCAAAATTTTTCAGAAAATCACGTTTTAAGGAAATCCCGCATCGTGCGAAATTATCTTGTTTTTCCTAAACAACACGTTGTAAGTCGAAAAGCTTTCATGTTGCGTGTATGTCTAAGTGTGTAGCCTCAAAAGAGAAGGCACAGGACAGTTTTCTCTCGAAAGGATATGTAAGAATACCACTTCATAAGGAAATACAGTTTTGCAGAGTAAAGACACATACGTACGCATTGGAAACTCTTTACGAGAAGAAATAACGCATAGTACAAAATTAGCTTGTATCTCCAAAACTATACGTTGTATCTCGAAAAGAATTGTTGTGGCGTGTACGTCTTAACATGTAGCATCTAAAGAGAACCAAAAGGAGAATTTTCTTTCGTCAAAATTTTTCAGAAAATCACGTTTTAAGGAAATCCCGCATCGTGCGAAATTATCTTGTTTTTCCTAAACAACACGTTGTAAGTCGAAAAGCTTTCATGTTGCGTGTATGTCTAAATGTGTAGCCTCAAAAGAGAAGGCACAGGACAGTTTTCTCTCGAAGGGATATGTAAGAATACCACTTCATAAGGAAATACAGTTTTGCAGAGTAAAGACATATACGTACGCATTGGAAACTCTTTACGAGAAGAAATAACGCATAGTACAAAATTAGCTTGTATCTCCAAAACTACACGTTGTATCTCGAAAAGAATTGTTGTGGCGTGTACGTCTTAACATGTAGCATCTAAAGAGAACCAAAAGGAGAATTTTCTTTCGTCAAAATTTTTCAGAAAATCACGTTTTAAGGAAATCCCGCATCGTGCGAAATTATCTTGTTTTTCCTAAACAACACGTTGTAAGTCGAAAAGCTTTCATGTTGCGTGTATGTCTAAGTGTGTAGCATCAAAAGAGAAGGCACAGGACAGTTTTCTCTCGAAAGGATATGTAAGAATACCACTTCATAAGGAAATACAGTTTTGCAGAGTAAAGACATATACGTACGCATTGGAAACTCTTTACGAGAAGAAATAACGCATCGTACAAAATTAGCTTGTATCTCCAAAACTACACGTTGTATCTCGAAAAGAATTGTTGTGGCGCGTACGTCTTAACATGTAGCATCTAAAGAGAACCAAAAGGAGAATTTTCTTTCGTCAAAATTTTTCAGAAAATCACGTTTTAAGGAAATCCCGCATCGTGCGAAATTACCTTGTTTTTCCTAAACAACACGTTGTAAGTCGAAAAGCTTTCATGTTGCGTGTATGTCTAAGTGTGTAGCCTCAAAAGAGAAGGCACAGGACAGTTTTCTCTCGAAAGGATATGTAAGAATACCACTTCATAAGGAAATACAGTTTTGCAGAGTAAAGACATATACGTACGCATTGGAAAGTCTTTACGAGAAGAAATAACGCATCGTACAAAATTAGCTTGTATCTCCAAAACTACACGTTGTATCTCGAAAAGAATTGTTGTGGCGTGTACGTCTTAACACGTAGCATCTAAAGAGAACCAAAAGGAGAATTTTCTTTCGTCAAAATTTTTCAGAAAATCACGTTTTAAGGAAATCCCGCATCGTGCGAAATTATCTTGTTTTTCCTAAACAACACGTTGTAAGTCGAAAAGCTTTCATGTTGCGTGTATGTCTAAGTGTGTAGCCTCAAAAGAGAAGGCACAGGACAGTTTTCTCTCGAAAGGATATGTAAGAATACCACTTCATAAGGAAATACAGTTTTGCAGAGTAAAGACATATACGTACGCATTGGAAACTCATTAGGAGAAGAAATAACGCATCGTACAAAATTAGCTTGTATCTCCAAAACTACACGTTGTATCTCGAAAAGAATTGTTGTGGCGTGTACGTCTTAACATGTAGCATCTAAAGAGAACCAAAAGGAGAATTTTCTTTCGTCAAAATTTTTCAGAAAATCACGTTTTAAGGAAATCCCGCATCGTGCGAAATTATCTTGTTTTTCCTAAACAACACGTTGTAAGTCGAAAAGCTTTCATGTTGCGTGTATGTCTAAGTGTGTAGCCTCAAAAGAGAAGGCACAGGACAGTTTTCTCTCGAAAGGATATGTAAGAATACCACTTCATAAGGAAATACAGTTTTGCAGAGTAAAGACATATACGTAAGCATTGGAAACTCTTTACGAGAAGAAATAACGCATCGTACAAAATTAGCTTGTATCTCCAAAACTACACGTTGTATCTCGAAAAGAATTGTTGTGGCGTGTACGTCTTAACATGTAGGATCTAAAGAGAACCAAAAGGAGAATTTTCTTTCGTCAAAATTTTTCAGAAAATCACGTTTTAAGGAAATCCCGCATCGTGCGAAATTATCTTGTTTTTCCTAAACAACACGTTGTAAGTCGAAAAGCTTTCATGTTGCGTGTATGTCTAAGTGTGTAGCCTCAAAAGAGAAGGCACAGGACAATTTTCTCTCGAAAGGATATGTAAGAATACCACTTCATAAGGAAATACAGTTTTGCAGAGTAAAGACATATACGTACGCATTGGAAACTCTTTACGAGAAGAAATAACGCATAGTACAAAATTAGCTTGTATCTCCAAAACTACACGTTGTATCTCGAAAAGAATTGTTGTGGCGTGTACGTCTTAACATGTAGCATCTAAAGAGAACCAAAAGGAGAATTTTCTTTCGTCAAAATTTTTCAGAAAATCACGTTTTAAGGAAATCCCGCATCGTGCGAAATTATCTTGTTTTTCCTAAACAACACGTTGTAAGTCGAAAAGCTTTCATGTTGCGTGTATGTCTAAGTGTGTAGCCTCAAAAGAGAAGGCACAGGACAGTTTTCTCTCGAAAGGATATGTAAGAATACCACTTCATAAGGAAATACAGTTTTGCAGAGTAAAGACATATACGTACGCATTGGAAACTCTTTACGAGAAGAAATAACGCATCGTACAAAATTAGCTTGTATCTCCAAAACTACACGTTGTATCTCGAAAAGAATTGTTGTGGCGTGTACGTCTTAACATGTAGCATCTAAAGAGAACCTAAAGGAGAATTTTCTTTCGTCAAAATTTTTCAGAAAATCACGTTTTAAGGAAATCCCTCATCGTGCGAAATTATCTTGTTTTTCCTAAACAACACGTTGTAAGTCGAAAAGCTTTCATGTTGCGTGTATGTCTAAGTGTGTAGCCTCAAAAGAGAAGGCACAGGACAGTTTTCTCTCGAAAGGATATGTAAGAATACCACTTCATAAGGAAATACAGTTTTGCAGAGTAAAGACATATACGTACGCATTGGAAACTCTTTATGAGAAGAAATAACGCATAGTACAAAATTAGCTTGTATCTCCAAAACTACACGTTGTATCTCGAAAAGAATTGTTGTGGCGTGTACGTCTTAACATGTAGTATCTAAAGAGAACCAAAAGGAGAATTTTCTTTCGTCAAAATTTTTCAGAAAATCACGTTTTAAGGAAATCCCGCATCGTGCGAAATTATCTTGTTTTTCCTAAACAACACGTTGTAAGTCGAAAAGCTTTCATGTTGCGTGTATGTCTAAGTGTGTAGCCTCAAAAGAGAAGGCACAGGACAGTTTTCTCTCGAAAGGATATGTAAGAATACCACTTCATAAGGAAATACAGTTTTGCAGAGTAAAGACATATACGTACGCATTGGAAACTCTTTACGAGAAGAAATAACGCATCGTACAAAATTAGTTTGTATCTCCAAAACTACACGTTGTATCTCGAAAAGAATTGTTGTGGCGTGTACGTCTTAACATGTAGCATCTAAAGAGAACCAAAAGGAGAATTTTCTTTCTTCAAAATTTTTCAGAAAATCACGTTTTAAGGAAATCCCGCATCGTGCGAAATTATCTTGTTTTTCCTAAACAACACGTTGTAAGTCGAAAAGCTTTCATGTTGCGTGTATGTCTAAGTGTGTAGCCTCAAAAGAGAAGGCACAGGACAGTTTTCTCTCGAAAGGATATGTAAGAATACCACTTCATAAGGAAATACAGTTTTGCAGAGTAAAGACATATACGTACGCATTGGAAACTCTTTACGAGAAGAAATAACGCATAGTACAAAATTAGCTTGTATCTCCAAAACTACACGTTGTATCTCGAAAAGAATTGTTGTGGCGTGTACGTCTTAACATGTAGCATCTAAAGAGAACCAAAAGGAGAATTTTCTTTCGTCAAAATTTTTCAGAAAATCACGTTTTAAGGAAATCCCGCATCGTGCGAAATTATCTTGTTTTTCCTAAACAACACGTTGTAAGTCGAAAAGCTTTCATGTTGCGTGTATGTCTAAGTGTGTAGCCTCAAAAGAGAAGGCACAGGACAGTTTTCTCTCGAAAGGATATGTAAGAATACCACTTCATAAGGAAATACAGTTTTGCAGAGTAAAGACATATACGTACGCATTGGAAACTCTTTACGAGAAGAAATAACGCATCGTACAAAATTAGCTTGTATCTCCAAAACTACACGTTGTATCTCGAAAAGAATTGTTGTGGCGTGTACGTCTTAACATGTAGCATCTAAAGAGAACCAAAAGGAGAATTTTCTTTCGTCAAAATTTTTCAGAAAATCACGTTTTAAGGAAATCCCGCATCGTGCGAAATTATCTTGTTTTTCCTAAACAACACGTTGTAAGTCGAAAAGCTTTCATGTTGCGTGTATGTCTAAGTGTGTAGCCTCAAAAGAGAAGGCACAGGACAGTTTTCTCTCGAAAGGATATGTAAGAATACCACTTCATAAGGAAATACAGTTTTGCAGAGTAAAGACATATACGTACGCATTGGAAACTCTTTACGAGAAGAAATAACGCATAGTACAAAATTAGCTTGTATCTCCAAAACTACACGTTGTATCTCGAAAAGAATTGTTGTGGCGTGTACGTCTTAACATGTAGCATCTAAAGAGAACCAAAAGGAGAATTTTCTTTCGTCAAAATTTTTCAGAAAATCACGTTTTAAGGAAATCCCGCATCGTGCGAAATTATCTTGTTTTTCCTAAACAACACGTTGTAAGTCGAAAAGCTTTCATGTTGCGTGTATGTCTAAGTGTGTAGCCTCAAAAGAGAAGGCACAGGACAGTTTTCTCTCGAAAGGATATGTAAGAATACCACTTCATAAGGAAATACAGTTTTGCAGAGTAAAGACATATACGTACGCATTGGAAACTCTTTACGAGAAGAAATAACGCATAGTACAAAATTAGCTTGTATCTCCAAAACTACACGTTGTATCTCGAAAAGAATTGTTGTGGCGTGTACGTCTTAACATGTAGCATCTAAAGAGAACCAAAAGGAGAATTTTCTTTCGTCAAAATTTTTCAGAAAATCACGTTTTAAGGAAATCCCGCATCGTGCGAAATTATCTTGTTTTTCCTAAACAACACGTTGTAAGTCGAAAAGCTTTCATGTTGCGTGTATGTCTAAGTGTGTAGCCTCAAAAGAGAAGGCACAGGACAGTTTTCTCTCGAAAGGATATGTAAGAATACCACTTCATAAGGAAATACAGTTTTGCAGAGTAAAGACATATACGTACGCATTGGAAACTCTTTACGAGAAGAAATAACGCATAGTACAAAATTAGCTTGTATCTCCAAAACTACACGTTGTATCTCGAAAAGAATTGTTGTGGCGTGTACGTCTTAACATGTAGCATCTAAAGAGAACCAAAAGGAGAATTTTCTTTCGTCAAAATTTTTCAGAAAATCACGTTTTAAGGAAATCCCGCATCGTGCGAAATTATCTTGTTTTTCCTAAACAACACGTTGTAAGTCGAAAAGCTTTCATGTAGCGTGTATGTCTAAGTGTGTAGCCTCAAAAGAGAAGGCACAGGACAGTTTTCTCTCGAAAGGATATGTAAGAATACCACTTCATAAGGAAATACAGTTTTGCAGAGTAAAGACATATACGTACGCATTGGAAACTCTTTACGAGAAGAAATAACGCATAGTACAAAATTAGCTTGTATCTCCAAAACTACACGTTGTATCTCGAAAAGAATTGTTGTGGCGTGTACGTCTTAACATGTAGCATCTAAAGAGAACCAAAAGGAGACTTTTCTTTCGTCAAAATTTTTCAGAAAATCACGTTTTAAGGAAATCCCGCATCGTGCGAAATTATCTTGTTTTTCCTAAACAACACGTTGTAAGTCGAAAAGCTTTCATGTTGCGTGTATGTCTAAGTGTGTAGCCTCAAAAGAGAAGGCACAGGACAGTTTTCTCTCGAAAGGATATGTAAGAATACCACTTCATAAGGAAATACAGTTTTGCAGAGTAAAGACATATATGTACGCATTGGAAACTCTTTACGAGAAGAAATAACGCATAGTACAAAATTAGCTTGTATCTCCAAAACTACACGTTGTATCTCGAAAAGAATTGTTGTGGCGTGTACGTCTTAACATGTAGCATCTAAAGAGAACCAAAAGGAGAATTTTCTTTCGTCAAAATTTTTCAGAAAATCACGTTTTAAGGAAATCCCGCATCGTGCGAAATTATCTTGTTTTTCCTAAACAACACGTTGTAAGTCGAAAAGCTTTCATGTTGCGTGTATGTTTAAGTGTGTAGCCTCAAAAGAGAAGGCACAGGACAGTTTTCTCTCGAAAGGATATGTAAGAATACCACTTCATAAGGAAATACAGTTTTGCAGAGTAAAGACATATACGTACGCATTGGAAACTCTTTACGAGAAGAAATAACGCATCGTACAAAATTAGCTTGTATCTCCAAAACTACACGTTGTATCTCGAAAAGAATTGTTGTGGCGTGTACGTCTTAACATGTAGCATCTAAAGAGAACCAAAAGGAGAATTTTCTTTCGTCAAAATTTTTCAGAAATTCACGTTTTAAGGAAATCCCGCATCGTGCGAAATTATCTTGTTTTTCCTAAACAACACGTTGTAAGTCGAAAAGCTTTCATGTTGCGTGTATGTCTACGTGTGTAGCCTCAAAAGAGAAGGCACAGGACAGTTTTCTCTCGAAAGGATATGTAAGAATACCACTTCATAAGGAAATACAGTTTTGCAGACTAAAGACATATACGTACGCATTGGAAACTCTTTACGAGAAGAAATAACGCATAGTACAAAATTAGCTTGTATCTCCAAAACTACACGTTGTATCTCGAAAAGAATTGTTGTGGCGTGTACGTCTTAACATGTAGCATCTAAAGAGAACCAAAAGGAGAATTTTCTTTCGTCAAAATTTTTCAGAAAATCACGTTTTAAGGAAATCCCGCATCGTGCGAAATTTTCTTGTTTTTCCTAAACAACACGTTGTAAGTCGAAAAGCTTTCATGTTGCGTGTATGTCTAAGTGTGTAGCCTCAAAAGAGAAGGCACAGGACAGTTTTCTCTCGAAAGGATATGTAAGAATACCACTTCATAAGGAAATACAGTTTTGCAGAGTAAAGACATATACGTACGCATTGGAAACTCTTTACGAGAAGAAATAACGCATCGTACAAAATTAGCTTGTATCTCCAAAACTACACGTTGTATCTCGAAAAGAATTGTTGTGGCGTGTACGTCTTAACATGTAGCATCTAAAGAGAACCAAAAGGAGAATTTTCTTTCGTCAAAATTTTTCAGAAAATCACGTTTTAAGGAAATCCCGCATCGTGCGAAATTATCTTGTTTTTCCTAAACAACACGTTGTAAGTCGAAAAGCTTTCATGTTGCGTGTATGTCTAAGTGTGTAGCCTCAAAAGAGAAGGCACAGGACAGTTTTCTCTCGAAAGGATATGTAAGAATACCACTTCATAAGGAAATACAGTTTTGCAGAGTAAAGACATATACGTACGCATTGGAAACTCTTTACGAGAAGAAATAACGCATCGTACAAAATTAGCTTGTATCTCCAAAACTACACGTTGTATCTCGAAAAGAATTGTTGTGGCGTGTACGTCTTAACATGTAGCATCTAAAGAGAACCAAAAGGAGAATTTTCTTTCGTCAAAATTTTTCAGAAAATCACGTTTTAAGGAAATCCCGCATCGTGCGAAATTATCTTGTTTTTCCTAAACAACACGTTGTAAGTCGAAAAGCTTTCATGTTGCGTGTATGTCTAAGTGTGTAGCCTAAAAGAGAAGGCACAGGACAGTTTTCTCTCGAAAGGATATGTAAGAATACCACTTCATAAGGAAATACAGTTTTGCAGAGTAAAGACATATACGTACGCATTGGAAACTCTTTACGAGAAGAAATAACGCATAGCACAAAATTAGCTTGTATCTCCAAAACTACACGTTGTATCTCGAAAAGAATTGTTGTGGCGTGTACGTCTTAACATGTAGCATCTAAAGAGAACCAAAAGGAGAATTTTCTTTCGTCAAAATTTTTCAGAAAATCACGTTTTAAGGAAATCCCGCATCGTGCAAAATTATCTTGTTTTTCCTAAACAACACGTTGTAAGTCGAAAAGCTTTCATGTTGCGTGTATGTCTAAGTGTGTAGCCTCAAAAGAGAAGGCACAGGACAGTTTTCTCTCGAAAGGATATGTAAGAATACCACTTCATAAGGAAATACAGTTTTGCAGAGTAAAGACATATACGTACGCATTGGAAACTCTTTACGAGAAGAAATAACGCATAGTACAAAATTAGCTTGTATCTCCAAAACTACACGTTGTATCTCGAAAAGAATTGTTGTGGCGTGTACGTCTTAACATGTAGCATCTAAAGAGAACCAAAAGGAGAATTTTCTTTCGTCAAAATTTTTCAGAAAATCACGTTTTAAGGAAATCCCGCATCGTGCGAAATTATCTTGTTTTTCCTAAACAACACGTTGTAAGTCGAAAAGCTTTCATGTTGCGTGTATGTCTAAGTGTGTAGCCTCAAAAGAGAAGGCACAGGACAGTTTTCTCTCGAAAGGATATGTAAGAATACCACTTCATAAGGAAATACAGTTTTGCAGAGTAAAGACATATACGTACGCATTGGAAACTCTTTACAAGAAGAAATAACGCATAGTACAAAATTAGCTTGTATCTCCAAAACTACACGTTGTAACTCGAAAAGAATTGTTGTGGCGTGTACGTCTTAACATGTAGCATCTAAAGAGAACCAAAAGGAGAATTTTCTTTCGTCAAAATTTTTCAGAAAATCACGTTTTAAGGAAATCCCGCATAGTGCGAAATTATCTTGTTTTTCCTAAACAACACGTTGTAAGTCGAAAAGCTTTCATGTTGCGTGTATGTCTAAGTGTGTAGCCTCAAAAGAGAAGGCACAGGACAGTTTTCTCTCGAAAGGATATGTAAGAATACCACTTCATAAGGAAATACAGTTTTGCAGAGTAAAGACATTTACGTACGCATTGGAAACTCTTTATGAGAAGAAATAACGCATAGTACAAAATTAGCTTGTATCTCCAAAACTACACGTTGTATCTCGAAAAGAATTGTTGTGGCGTGTACGTCTTAACATGTAGCATCTAAAGAGAACCAAAAGGAGAATTTTCTTTCGTCAAAATTTTTCAGAAAATCACGTTTTAAGGAAATCCTGCATCGTGCGAAATTATCTTGTTTTTCCTAAACAACACGTTGTAAGTCGAAAAGCTTTCATGTTGCGTGTATGTCTAAGTGTGTAGCCTCAAAAGAGAAGGCACAGGACAGTTTTCTCTCGAAAGGATATGTAAGAATACCACTTCATAAGGAAATACAGTTTTGCAGAGTAAAGACATATACGTACGCATTGGAAACTCTTTACGAGAAGAAATAACGCATAGTACAAAATTAGCTTGTATCTCCAAAACTACACGTTGTATCTCGAAAAGAATTGTTGTGGCGTGTACGTCTTAACATGTAGCATCTAAAGAGAACCAAAAGGAGAATTTTCTTTCGTCAAAATTTTTCAGAAAATCACGTTTTAAGGAAATCCCGCATCGTGCGAAATTATCTTGTTTTTCCTAAACAACACGTTGTAAGTCGAAAAGCTTTCATGTTGCGTGTATGTCTAAGTGTGTAGCCTCAAAAGAGAAGGCACAGGACAGTTTTCTCTCGAAAGGATATGTAAGAATACCACTTCATAAGGAAATACAGTTTTGCAGAGTAAAGACATATACGTACGCATTGGAAACTCTTTACGAGAAGAAATAACGCATAGTACAAAATTAGCTTGTATCTCCAAAACTACACGTTGTATCTCGAAAAGAATTGTTGTGGCGTGTACGTCTTAACATGTAGCATCTAAAGAGAACCAAAAGGAGAATTTTCTTTCGTCAAAATTTTTCAGAAAATCACGTTTTAAGGAAATCCCGCATCGTGCGAAATTATCTTGTTTTTCCTAAACAACACGTTGTAAGTCGAAAAGCTTTCATGTAGCGTGTATGTCTAAGTGTGTAGCCTCAAAAGAGAAGGCACAGGACAGTTTTCTCTCGAAAGGATATGTAAGAATACCACTTCATAAGGAAATACAGTTTTGCAGAGTAAAGACATATACGTACGCATTGGAAACTCTTTACGAGAAGAAATAACGCATAGTACAAAATTAGCTTGTATCTCCAAAACTACACGTTGTATCTCGAAAAGAATTGTTGTGGCGTGTACGTCTTAACATGTAGCATCTAAAGAGAACCAAAAGGAGACTTTTCTTTCGTCAAAATTTTTCAGAAAATCACGTTTTAAGGAAATCCCGCATCGTGCGAAATTATCTTGTTTTTCCTAAACAACACGTTGTAAGTCGAAAAGCTTTCATGTTGCGTGTATGTCTAAGTGTGTAGCCTCAAAAGAGAAGGCACAGGACAGTTTTCTCTCGAAAGGATATGTAAGAATACCACTTCATAAGGAAATACAGTTTTGCAGAGTAAAGACATATACGTACGCATTGGAAACTCTTTACGAGAAGAAATAACGCATCGTACAAAATTAGCTTGTATCTCCAAAACTACACGTTGTATCTCGAAAGGAATTGTTGTGGCGTGTACGTCTTAACATGTAGCATCTAAAGAGAACCAAAAGGAGAATTTTCTTTCGTCAAAATTTTTCAGAAAATCACGTTTTAAGGAAATCCCGCATCGTGCAAAATTATCTTGTTTTTCCTAAACAACACGTTGTAAGTCGAAAAGCTTTCATGTTGCGTGTATGTCTAAGTGTGTAGCCTCAAAAGAGAAGGCACAGGACAGTTTTCTCTCGAAAGGATATGTAAGAATACCACTTCATAAGGAAATACAGTTTTGCAGAGTAAAGACATATACGTACGCATTGGAAACTCTTTACGAGAAGAAATAACGCATAGTACAAAATTAGCTTGTATCTCCAAAACTACACGTTGTATCTCGAAAAGAATTGTTGTGGCGTGTACGTCTTAACATGTAGCATCTAAAGAGAACCAAAAGGAGAATTTTCTTTCGTCAAAATTTTTCAGAAAATCACGTTTTAAGGAAATCCCGCATCGTGCGAAATTATCTTGTTTTTCCTAAACAACACGTTGTAAGTCGAAAAGCTTTCATGTTGCGTGTATGTCTAAGTGTGTAGCCTCAAAAGAGAAGGCACAGGACAGTTTTCTCTCGAAAGGATATGTAAGAATACCACTTCATAAGGAAATACAGTTTTGCAGAGTAAAGACATATACGTACGCATTGGAAACTCTTTACAAGAAGAAATAACGCATAGTACAAAATTAGCTTGTATCTCCAAAACTACACGTTGTAACTCGAAAAGAATTGTTGTGGCGTGTACGTCTTAACATGTAGCATCTAAAGAGAACCAATAGGAGAATTTTCTTTCGTCAAAATTTTTTCAGAAAATCACGTTTTAAGGAAATCCCGCATAGTGCGAAATTATCTTGTTTTTCCTAAACAACACGTTGTAAGTCGAAAAGCTTTCATGTTGCGTGTATGTCTAAGTGTGTAGCCTCAAAAGAGAAGGCACAGGACAGTTTTCTCTCGAAAGGATATGTAAGAATACCACTTCATAAGGAAATACAGTTTTGCAGAGTAAAGACATTTACGTACGCATTGGAAACTCTTTATGAGAAGAAATAACGCATAGTACAAAATTAGCTTGTATCTCCAAAACTACACGTTGTATCTCGAAAAGAATTGTTGTGGCGTGTACGTCTTAACATGTAGCATCTAAAGAGAACCAAAAGGAGAATTTTCTTTCGTCAAAATTTTTCAGAAAATCACGTTTTAAGGAAATCCTGCATCGTGCGAAATTATCTTGTTTTTCCTAAACAACACGTTGTAAGTCGAAAAGCTTTCATGTTGCGTGTATGTCTAAGTGTGTAGCCTCAAAAGAGAAGGCACAGGACAGTTTTCTCTCGAAAGGATATGTAAGAATACCACTTCATAAGGAAATACAGTTTTGCAGAGTAAAGACATATACGTACGCATTGGAAACTCTTTACGAGAAGAAATAACGCATAGTACAAAATTAGCTTGTATCTCCAAAACTACACGTTGTATCTCGAAAAGAATTGTTGTGGCGTGTACGTCTTAACATGTAGCATCTAAAGAGAACCAAAAGGAGAATTTTCTTTCGTCAAAATTTTTCAGAAAATCACGTTTTAAGGAAATCCCGCATCGTGCGAAATTATCTTGTTTTTCCTAAACAACACGTTGTAAGTCGAAAAGCTTTCATGTTGCGTGTATGTCTAAGTGTGTAGCCTCAAAAGAGAAGGCACAGGACAGTTTTCTCTCGAAAGGATATGTAAGAATACCACTTCATAAGGAAATACAGTTTTGCAGAGTAAAGACATATACGTACGCATTGGAAACTCTTTACGAGAAGAATTAACGCATCGTACAAAATTAGCTTGTATCTCCAAAACTACACGTTGTATCTCGAAAAGAATTGTTGTGGCGTGTACGTCTTAACATGTAGCATCTAAAGAGAACCTAAAGGAGAATTTTCTTTCGTCAAAATTTTTCAGAAAATCACGTTTTAAGGAAATCCCGCATCGTGCGAAATTATCTTGTTTTTCCTAAACAACACGTTGTAAGTCGAAAAGCTTTCATGTTGCGTGTATGTCTAAGTGTGTAGCCTCAAAAGAGAAGGCACAGGACAGTTTTCTCTCGAAAGGATATGTAAGAATACCACTTCATAAGGAAATACAGTTTTGCAGAGTAAAGACATATACGTACGCATTGGAAACTCTTTACGAGAAGAAATAACGCAGAGTACAAAATTAGCTTGTATCTCCAAAACTACACGTTGTATCTCGAAAAGAATTGTTGTGGCGTGTACGTCTTAACATGTAGCATCTAAAGAGAACCAAAAGGAGAATTTTCTTTCGTCAAAATTTTTCAGAAAATCACGTTTTAAGGAAATCCCGCATCGTGCGAAATTATCTTGTTTTTCCTAAACAACACGTTGTAAGTCGAAAAGCTTTCATGTTGCGTGTATGTCTAAGTGTGTAGCCTCAAAAGAGAAGGCACAGGACAGTTTTCTCTCGAAAGGATATGTAAGAATACCACTTCATAAGGAAATACAGTTTTGCAGAGTAAAGACATATACGTACGCATTGGAAACTCTTTACGAGAAGAAATAACGCATAGTACAAAATTAGCTTGTATCTCCAAAACTACACGTTGTATCTCGAAAAGAATTGTTGTGGCGTGTACGTCTTAACATGTAGCATCTAAAGAGAACCAAAAGGAGAATTTTCTTTCGTCAAAATTTTTCAGAAAATCACGTTTTAAGGAAATCCCGCATCGTGCGAAATTATCTTGTTTTTCCTAAACAACACGTTGTAAGTCGAAAAGCTTTCATGTTGCGTGTATGTCTAAGTGTGTAGCCTCAAAAGAGAAGGCACAGGACAGTTTTCTCTCGAAAGGATATGTAAGAATACCACTTCATAAGGAAATACAGTTTTGCAGAGTAAAGACATATACGTACGCATTGGAAACTCTTTACGAGAAGAAATAACGCATAGTACAAAATTAGCTTGTATCTCCAAAACTACACGTTGTATCTCGAAAAGAATTGTTGTGGCGTGTACGTCTTAACATGTAGCATCTAAAGAGAACCAAAAGGAGAATTTTCTTTCGTCAAAATTTTTCAGAAAATCACGTTTTAAGGAAATCCCGCATCGTGCGAAATTATCTTGTTTTTCCTAAACAACACGTTGTAAGTCGAAAAGCTTTCATGTTGCGTGTATGTCTAAGTGTGTAGCCTCAAAAGAGAAGGCACAGGACAGTTTTCTCTCGAAAGGATATGTAAGAATACCACTTCATAAGGAAATACAGTTTTGCAGAGTAAAGACATATACGTACGCATTGGAAACTCTTTACAAGAAGAAATAACGCATAGTACAAAATTAGCTTGTATCTCCAAAACTACACGTTGTATCTCGAAAAGAATTGTTGTGGCGTGTACGTCTTAACATGTAGCATCTAAAGAGAACCAAAAGGAGAATTTTCTTTCGTCAAAATTTTTCAGAAAATCACGTTTTAAGGAAATCCCGCATCGTGCGAAATTATCTTGTTTTTCCTAAACAACACGTTGTAAGTCGAAAAGCTTTCATGTTGCGTGTATGTCTAAGTGTGTAGCCTCAAAAGAGAAGGCACAGGACAGTTTTCTCTCGAAAGGATATGTAAGAATACCACTTCATAAGGAAATACAGTTTTGCAGAGTAAAGACATATACGTACGCATTGGAAACTCTTTACGAGAAGAAATAACGCATAGTACAAAATTAGCTTGTATCTCCAAAACTACACGTTGTATCTCGAAAAGAATTGTTGTGGCGTGTACGTCTTAACATGTAGCATCTAAAGAGAACCAAAAGGAGAATTTTCTTTCGTCAAAATTTTTCAGAAAATCACGTTTTAAGGAAATCCCGCATCGTGCGAAATTATCTTGTTTTTCCTAAACAACACATTGTAAGTCGAAAAGCTTTCATGTTGCGTGTATGTCTAAGTGTGTAGCCTCAAAAGAGAAGGCACAGGACAGTTTTCTCTCGAAAGGATATGTAAGAATACCACTTCATAAGGAAATACAGTTTTGCAGAGTAAAGACATATACGTACGCATTGGAAACTCTTTACGAGAAGAAATAACGCATAGTACAAAATTAGCTTGTATCTCCAAAACTACACGTTGTATCTCGAAAAGAATTGTTGTGGCGTGTACGTCTTAACATGTAGCATCTAAAGAGAACCAAAAGGAGAATTTTCTTTCGTCAAATTTTTCAGAAAATCACGTTTTAAGGAAATCCCGCATCGTGCGAAATTATCTTGTTTTTCCTAAACAACACGTTGTAAGTCGAAAAGCTTTCATGTAGCGTGTATGTCTAAGTGTGTAGCCTCAAAAGAGAAGGCACAGGACAGTTTTCTCTCGAAAGGATATGTAAGAATACCACTTCATAAGGAAATACAGTTTTGCAGAGTAAAGACATATACGTACGCATTGGAAACTCTTTACGAGAAGAAATAACGCATAGTAC